>NC_133769.1:278597097-278694175 GCF_003597395.2 Chelonoidis abingdonii | reverse complement strand
TGTATCAGAGGGGTAGCCGTGTTAGTCTGGATCTGTAAAAGCAGCAGAGAATCCTGTGGCACCTTATAGACTAACAGACGTTTTGGAGCGTGAGCTTTCATGGGTGAATACCCACTTCGTCAGATGCATGTCAGTGGCACACTGTTCCTTGAAGCACCTTGGTGGAATGTTGTTTCCATCACCTGTGGCAGCATTCTAAGTTTTCCTTGAGAATCTCTCATACAAGTATCAGGCCAAACATAGCTTAGTTTGTGATATCTGAGAAGATTAAAGTTTGTAGTGTCATGCCTGTAGGCAATATTATAATTGTTAAATTTCCCTGCATCCTCTGGAGTCAGTCTCTAATTCAGAGTTTGTTTAGAAATGCAAGTGAATGCTGTGCAGAGTCTTTTTCTCTGTCTTACTCTCTCTCTCACATGGTATCTGCAGAGCAACATTCTATACATGCAGTTGTAGATCCATAAGCCATTTCAAGGCCTCCTTTGTGACATTGTGCATATCATGCAATTCATCTGTATTTGGGGCAATGTGTTATGATTCTCACTACAGTTGCATGAAGGGGAGTCTTTGATTTTCCATTTTTGCATCAAGTAGTTGCATCATCCATGGTTTGTTTGGATGCAGTTCATTGTGGTCTAAAGTCTGTGTGGCAGGTTGAAACTGGGAGGCTGGCTTGTTGGGTCACTAGTAATGTGCTTGTCTGGAATGGTAGATAAGGTCCAGACCCTGTGCCATTCCCTGATCATATCCAGAGACATGAGGTGGTCACATTTGGTCCATAGTGGTTTTCATGATTTCGGGGATTGCAGAAGTATGTTATTCATAACCTGACAGATTAGAAGTTCTGAGTAGTCTTCAGTGTCCTTAAGTTCTCGTGTTGTGGCTATAGCTCAATGGATAATTGGAGGTTCAGTGTTTGCTAATACAGAAAGCTACAGTAGAGGCTTTGGTTTTCAAGTTCCCATGATGATTATCATGGTGTGTTTCAGCTGCATATCGACAAGCTGGGTAAGCTAGCTTCTTGTACATGCTGGTTCACAGCACTCTGCAACTGGGTATACCATTGTGAAGATCAGTGTTTGCAGCACCAGGGCAGATGATCCCAGGCTTGTTCCTGATAACCTCTGAATAATGTTGATGCAAGTCTTGGCTTTAGAGGCTACTTTCTCTGGGGTGGAAGATGATGACCTTCATACAGTCCACACTGTTAAGTGGGAAACCATGGCTAATGACAGCAAACCGCAACCAAATGTCAACTGTCAACCTCACAGTCAAAAAAGCAACAAAATAAGTAACCTCTCTGTGCAGTAAAAATATCTAAATGGAGAATGACCTATTGTAGAAAGATATACCTGATTTTTGTTAAGATATGTATGCCCCTTGTTTTTTGTCATTCTCTTTTATTTCATGGTGTTCATGAGTAAATATGATAACGTACTACAATCCTAATGACTCTGGTTTGATACTTGGGCCTCTTCTAAATTTTGGACAGTAGCTTAGAGTTTTATTGGTGGTACACTGACTGATATTTTATGGACCATTTTCCTTCAGGGAGAGAAAACATGTTTAGACGGGACATTAATTATGTCGGTTTCCATCAGATAGATAATATTCTTGCTGCAAAAAATAACTGCAATACTGAAAAACCTGAATGTAAAGAGTACTCCATGCATGACTTTCAAAAGTTCCCCATTACAGACTTCATTCCACGTAAATTTGGCACTTGCTTGTAGGAATGATTTACATTAGGCATGTAAGACCTTAAAACAGGGATTATAGAAAATGTTATTTATGATAAAGACATTAATCCTATCTCATTAGAACAAATTAATTTTAGTTTTTATGAAAGGTGTTGGATTAACAACCTTGGAGACATAAGTACTCTGTTTATCCATAGAACAGGTATAGCATAGATAGCAGTGGTGCACGTTTCTTCACAGAGCATTGCTAATGTGGCCTTGGAGTCACCTCTAGGTTTGAGAGCTGAATTCAGTCTATATATCCTATACTGTTCTGGGCCTGTCTGATAAAACTGAGGTGCAACAGTACAGTGGTAGTAGTCGGTGATCAGAAGAAGCTTATTGATTGCTATAAATCATACCAACATTTATTGAAGACCACCAAATTACCTCATTAGATAGCTCTTTCATTTCTTGCGGTCAGCTCAAATCAATGACCATCTTGGTTTCTGATATGTCTGCCACTCATTATACCAGGTGTGGCAAACTTTAAACCCAATCTGGTAGTAAATATGGAATAAAAGTCAAGAATTGCTCACTGGCTGTCCACTACTGCACCATACCAGACACTGAAGAAGGAAGAATGCTGATACTAAACTGCTGCTGCTGCTACATTAGGCTGCCTAGACACTAGTGAACCATGCAGACAGGCTAGAGCAGCTATGGGAGAGATTCTTGGGGATCACGGTGAGGGACAAGCAGGGAAGTATGAATAGAGTTGAGGGGAGCAGACAGATTGAGTAATTATTGGGATGGATATGGTGAGATAAGATGGGGTCTTGTGTAGGGAAAGCATTTGCAGGGATATGCAACGGCCTAAAAAAAGGAAGAATGCTTTTTGTGTGCGTGTGAAGGGCAGAGAGAGCGTGGTAATTGCTGTTCAGGTTGGCTTGAGTGATGTGGCACCTACAGATACTGCACTGAGGCATTAGTACTTGAGGACATACTTCTCTGAAGCTGCCTTGGGTCCCCAGTAAGCTGAGGCAGCAATTCCAAGAACTTCAAGTGTCTATGTTTCAATGGAGAGATGCTTGGCTCTTTGGATCCTGCTGCCTCCAGCTCTTGAGTGAATTTTCTCATTGAAAACACCCTTCTTAGGACCCATTTCAGAGAAAATGAGGGATAGAAGGGAGTGGTGGTGTGTGAGTGGGATAAGGAGATATGTCCTGGAACAGGGCACAGCTGAGGAGAGCAGGTGAGTGGTGGATACATGAGGACAGTCCAGTCACATGGGGGATATCAGGGTTCTAGAGTGAGACATGAGAGAGAACTGAAGCTCCGTGGTTCAAGGTTTGGAAATGAGGCAATGAAGTTTGTCCTGAGATATATTGGGATTTTGCAAGGGGACAGGCAGGGAATAATACATATCTGCATTAACAGATATCCATGTGAATCTACATCAGCATTGATACATGCTTATTAAAATGGTAGGAAATTCCCACACAGATATGTTGTTGATTTTTCATTATGGTTGCTAGATGGCAGATCATAAGCAAGGAAATAAGCAGTCAGGTCGTTTACCATCCCATCTATATTGCACTTGTCAATTCCCTTTCTCCGACTCAACTACTTCATTTCCTTAGCATACATTGACTCTCTGATTTGTGCATTGAAAGGCATTATCCAGCATTTCCACTCAGTGCGTATAGGTAGAGCAGAAGTCACCAAGAGGCACAGTTACACATAGTCTTCCAATTTCTTTTTGTCATGTGCAAAGCAGTTTTTAGTCTTGGAAGAAATGCTTGTGGTGGTATTAGTTTCAGGGATAGGCTCTGTATAAGGAGCTGTGTGAGAAGCAGTTTGCTCTTATTTTGGTCTCTGATACAGTCAGCCCTTGGAGTAGAGTTGCCCTTTTGAACTGGGCACTTGTGCTGGGCTGAGACTTCTCAAAGAAGGGATTGTCCTGCATGCTGTTTGAAATCTCATTTCAGGACTCATGTGCATATATAAACAAAGCAATTTACACTTAGAGCTTGTCTACATGATGCATTAGACTGCACCAGAGGGGTGTACATTCTAGTGTACACTAATATATCATGTATTAACTAATCCATATGGACCCCTAAGAGTACTACATTAAAACACAATAGGAACTTTTAGTATGCACAAGCATGCTCCACACAGCCTTGTTAGTGTGCAACCTGCTCATGTTCACTGGATTTTACACCTCTCTAGTGCAGACTAACACTCCATGAAGACAAGCCCTTATTATGCAGAGATCCCATGTCACTAATTTATCCCTTACCAAGAATCTGACTTGCAAGGTCCCAGCATCTGCTACTGCTCAGCAGAGGGACAACGATGTCAGAATGGGACTGTCATGAAAAGAGGCAACAATATTATACCAAAATTAAAAATGCCTCTTTTTTATGGACCCTAATGCTCAGAAGATCTGAAAAAGCATATTGTGGTTTGAAAAAATGCAAAAACAATATATATTTCTAGAGTAAATATGGAATCATATAAGTGTAGGGCTGGAAGGGAACTCGAGAGGTCATATCTAGTCTGGCCCCCAGTGCTGAATCAGGACCAAGTATTCCTAGAACGTCCCTAATAGGTTTTTGTCTAACCTGTTCTTAAAAACCTCCAGTGACATGGATTCCACAACCGTCCTTTGTAACCTATTCCGTACTTAACAACCCTTGTAATTAGAACATTTTTCTTGACACCTAACCTAAAACTTCCTTACTGAAGCTGAAACTGATTAATTCTTGACCTTGACGTGGAAAATAATGGAGCAACATCCTCTTTATAACAGTCCTTAACATATCCGAAGGCTGTTATTAGGCCAACACTCAAACTTATTTTCTCTAAACTAAACATGCCCAGTCTTTTTAATCTTTCCTCATAGTAACATTTTCTAAATCTGCTATCATTTTTGTTTCTCTCCTCTGAATGCTCTCCAGTTTGTCGAGTTTCCTGAAGTGTGGTACCCAGTATTAAAAAATCCTGTAACAGAGGCCTTACCAGTGCCAAGCAGAGAGGGACAATTACCTCTGTACTAGCCGCTTCTGCAACTGCATTGCATTGTTCACTCTATTCACTTGTGAGGTACTATAACCCCCAGATCCTTTTCAGCAGTACTCCCACTTATCCAGTTATTCCCATTTTAGCGTTGTGCATCTTTTTTTTCTTACTTAGTGTAGTGTTTTGCACTTATCTTTACAAAATTTCATCTTATTTATTTCAGACTAATTTGTCTCCAATTTGTCAAAGTCATTTTGAATTCTAATCCTGTCCTCAAGTGCTAGCAACCCATCTCAGCTTGGCGTCATCTGCAATATTTATAAGCATAGTCTCCACTCCATTATCCAAGTCATCAATGAAAATATTGAATAGTACCAGATCCAGGACAGAGCCCTACAGGGCCCAAACTAGATACAACCTCCCAGTTTGACAGTGAACTACTGATAACTCCTCTTTGAGTAGTTTTTCAACCAGCTGTACACCCACCTTATAGTAATTTCATCTAGACCACATTTTCATAGTTTACTTAAGAGAATATCATGTGGGACTGTGTCAAAAGCCTTAACAAAATCAAGATATATCACATCTACTGCTCCCCCATCTACTAGGCCAGTATCCCTGTCAAAAAGGGAAATTTGGTTGATTTGGAATGATATGTTCTTGGCAATCTATTTTGGCTGTTACTTATTACCTTATCTCTTAGGTGCTTAGAAATTGGTCATGCAATAATTTTTTCCCTTTCCAGATATCAAAGTTTATCTGGCTGGTCTATACTTCTCCAGGGACTCTTTGAGCCCCTTTTTAAAGATAGGTACAATGTTTTCAGGGATTTTCAATATTTACAATATTTTCTCCAATTTTCTGGGATCTCACTTGTCCTCCATGAGTTCTTGAAGATTATCATTAATGGGTCCAAAATTGCTTCAAATAGTTCTTTAAGTGCTCTAGGATGAATTTCTTCAGGCCCTGCTGACTTGAATGCATCTAACTTATGCAGATATTCTTTAATGTCTTTCCCTACTCTGGCTTATGTTCCTTCCCCTCTGTTATTAATATTGATTGTGTTAAGTATCTGGTCACAATCAAACTTCTAAGTTAAGATTGATATCATTGGTTGTTAGCTACCCATCCTCAATAACTGGTGAACCTACACTTTCCTTCATCTTTCTCATGCTCTTAATAAAACCTCTTTTTATTGCCTTTTATGTCCCTTACTAAGTGTAATTCATTTTGTGTCTTAGAGATTGTCTACACTTACGAGTGGTGATAGATGCATCAGCGGTCGATTTAGCGGGTCTAGTGGAGACCCGCTAAATTGATGGCAGATCACTCTCCCATCAACACCTGTACTCCACCTGAATGAGAAGCGCAAGGGTAGTCACTGAGAGAGCATTTCCCCTTGACATAGAGTAATGTGGACCCCGTGGTAAGTAGATCTAAGTACGTCAACTTCAGCTACATTAACGTTATTAACATAGCTGAAGTTGCTTAACTTTGATCGATCTCCCCTGTAGTGTAGACGAGGCATTAGCCTTTCTGATTTTGCCCCTGCATGGGTGTGCTATTCTCTTGTATTCATCCTTAGCAATTTGTCCAGGTTTCTATATTTTGTAGGAGTCCTTTCTGATTTTCAGATCATTAAAGAATACATAATGGAATCATATTGGCCTCTTACTATTCTTCCTATCTTGCTTTCACTTTGAGTTATTTTTCTTTTGTGCCTTTAATATTGTCTTTTAAGGAACTGTCAGTTCTCCTGAACTACTTTCTTCCATTAGGTTTTATTCCCATACGATCTTACTTACAAGTTCTCTGAGTTTGTTAAAGTCTGCTTTTTTGAAAGCCATTGTCCTTATTCCTCTGCTCTCACTTCTTCTCTTCTTGAGAGTCATGAAATTTATCAATTCATGATCACTTTCACCCAAATTGCCTTGTCCTTTCAGATTTGCCAGTTACTACCTCCAACTTCTGAAACATGAAATTATCCTTAATACATTCCAAGAACTTATTGGACATTTTGTGTTTTGATGTATTACTTTTCCAATGGATATCTAAGTAAAGTCAGTCATTTCTACCAAGTCTTGTGTTTTGGATATTTTTATTTGTAGTAGAAATGACTAATTCATCTCCTCCTGTTGTGGTGGTCTATAGTAGACCTCTGCCATGACACCACACCAGACTTTTTCTCTTTTATCTTCACCCAGAGACTTTCAGCTGGTCTGCCTCTCCTCTCCTTGTGGACTTCAGAACAAGTACATTTATTCTTGATGTATAATGCAACACTACTTCCTTTTCTCCTTCTTTGTATTTCCTGAGCAACCTTTACTCCCCTATACCAATATTCCAGTCATAATATTTATCCCACCAAGTCTCAGTGATGTCAAATAAATCATAATGCATCTTATTTACTAATACTGCCAGTTCTTCCTGTTTATTTCCTATATTCCTTGCATTTGTGTATAGACATTTAAGATGTCTAGGGCTGATGCCCATCTTTGACTATGGAATACTAGTATTGATAATTCTCCCTTTAGATTTTGATTTAAGAAAAAATGCTTTAATAAAAGCTTTATTTTGTGTTTTCCATGTCTAAAGTTTTTTATTTATTTATTTATTTAAAACACTACTTCAGGTGACATTTGCCTGTCTATATACTTCTCTTATGCTATAAACAATTTACAAGCAATATAGAAAAGTTTTTGGAACTGAGGGAACTATGTTACACAGGAAATAGATTTATTTCACATTTATATATCTTTACATCTATTTCTCCCAAAGCTATCTGTTGGGGTTTTAACTCTTCGAAAGAGATCAATGTCAACATGTGATAAAGTAATAATTATTGTACTAATTCCTAACAGTAATGACAGAAGTATCTATCTTGAAAGATAAGTGCACATTTGAATCAATGGTGACTATGAAAAGGGTGCTGTGTAAATGCATTCAAAGCATATCCAACAGAACCAAATTTATGATGCCCCAAGGAATGATGACAGGCCAGGTAAGTGATTTACCTTCCCAACCAAAAAAACCCAGCATGCTTTTCTTCCTGAACTATAGACCTTTCTCCAGCAAATGGCTGCTTCCTTACAGAAGCTCTGGGGCTTTCTGGACTGGGCAGTTGCAGAGACTTTTGTCTATTCTGTGGGAAGTTCTGTCTTGTTAGTGACTACATAATGACCAAACTGGCTGCCTGTGATCACTCCTTTACAGGAAGTAGAGACTTTGACTCAATTTCATGCATTTAACTTTTTGCAACTGAGTTCAAGGGAATATGTACAGTAAGTGTACCTCACTCCAGTGTGAGAGTGAGGTGAGGACATATTCTCCGTGGCTCAAGTGAATGTCATTGAGCCAGGGAAGAATTTTAAAGGAGATGTATGACCTGATGATGTATCCCTTGCTGATAGCCTTATTCTGGGTTTTAGTCAGGGAGAATAAATAATTTAAATTAAAGGAAGTTTTCATGTGTGTAATCTGAGTTCCCTGACTGGAATAACATAACTCTTGGAACCAAACTTCTTGTTATGAATGCTCACATTTATGAGCTAAAAATTCATGTCCCACAAGTATTCTTTGATATTTACTCCCTTACAGTGTTCTCTTTCGGTGAACATTCCTGAGACTAACTGAAATGTTAGTCTAAAGTGAACTTGGGAGAGAGGCATAAACTCAGACAAAGCCAATTTAGAGAATGGATGTTTGTAGATTTTTGTAGATGTTTATGCAATTCTATAATTTAGACAGCTCATTGCAGTCAAATAAAACACACAGTCCTTTACCAGATAATTTACAATCTAAGGCCCTGATCCTGTAGTCATGAATGTGCTTATCTTTACACAAGTCAGTAGCACCACTGAAGTCAATGGGACAACATTATATTAGCCATATCAATTTAATTATATATTTTACAAAAATGTTCGATGTATTTATATGTCAGTCTGACTGAATTTTACCGGTCTGCAGTTACCTAAAGAATTGTGCCCAGTAACATTTAATTGAACATGGTTAAGAACTGTTGAAAGGACTTTCCGGACAAAAAATGTATACTTTAGAATGTGTAAAACTGTTAAAGCAAGCAGCAACTGCACTGAAAGAATGTTAACAGGATTTGTACTGCTACTGGAACTGTTTGAAATTGATGTGTTGCTAACATAGAAATGCTGTGGGAACATGACCAAGCATTTTAACGGAAGAATGCATCCACTGAATGAGCATTACTAATGATAATTAATAAAGATTTTCACTGCATATAATACACATGATGTCGTAACTCTTTTTAAGAAAGTATGAAAGTTTTTCTAATAACTGGTGGAGTATGTGGGAGTTACATGCTATACAAAGTAAAAGCAGGCTTAAATGATATGGAGCAAAAAAATTTTCCTCTTTTATCACCACAGAAAAGTTTAAAAAATTGGTAGACGAGAGGTGACACAGGTTGGTGCAGGGTAAAAAAATTAACAAAGGTCCAATACTCTGAAAATAAACATGAAAGCACTGCAACCCATATGATGTGGAAGAAGTTTGTTTTCCTTCCTCAAATACAGTTGTTAGACAATGCTATCTCTGGAAAGCCCCAGACTTGTACTGTTGTTTGGGCCTGGGGGACACTTACATGTTCAGGCATAAGCGCCAACTCCGTGGGTCCTCCAGCAAGCAACCAACTCCACCCCACCCTTCACAATGCCTCCCACAGTGCTGGCAGCCTTGCCAATCAACTCCTCCCCCTCCATCCTAGTGCCTCCTACCCACTGCAATCAGCTGTTTCATGCTGTACAAGAGGAGCTAGGGTAAGGGGGGAGGATAGGGGGTGGTCATTTTCATGGGAGGAGATGTAACTGGGTGGGAAGAGGTGGGGTGTTGAGTGGGGTTGGGAAGAGGCAGAGCAGGAGTGGGAGCTTGGGAGAAGGGGCGGAGGGGCCCTGGAATGGAGCAGGTGAGGAAAGAAACAGGGCCTGGGGTGAGATGGGAGGGTTGAGCACCCCCTGAGACCCAGAGGAAGCCAGTGCCTGGATGTGCAAGTGTAATGTCTTACAGACAGAGTTGCTGGCATGTGGGTTCACTCTGAAGGAACGGTCTCCAAATTCCACAGAACAGTTGAGATGCTGGGACATTGGTAAAGTAAAGTTGGTAATATATATGCTATCTATGCTAGCGATAAGTATTATTTGGTGGCTGAAGAGAACAACTTCTCATATGAAGCCAGAAGACATTATTTAAATTGTCCTATGTTCTGTTTCACACCTAAATTTCCTGTGGTGATAAATGGATTTATATATATATTTTGTATCAACTTTTCTTATTATGTAATGAAAGCAAAGTTAAAATTATAGAAGAATGCTTTAAAAGCAGAGAAAATTTGTAATATGAAATTACACCCTGGTGGGCTATACCAGACACGGTGAACTTGCACACACACACCCCTGCCCAGTTCATTCTTTGAGACTAGTATTAATGGTGATTCAAATGATTTCAACTACTGTGGTCTTGGGAATGTGTTGCTCAGTAGTGAATTTAAAAAAGAAAGCACAGAAGGACAGGAATATGAGATGAGTGTAATGACTGTTAATATGAAAAAGAAAAACAAAGACAGTGTAATGTAAGCCTGGCTTGACATGAGTAATTAAACATAGGGAGGGCCTTATTTCTTGGAAAACAGGATTAGGGCGGCCAACAGATCAGCAGGCTGAAAACAGAATGTCTGTGCTAATTAAGATAGGTAAGTGGATCAGTGAGCTAAGAGACAGAATATCTGAACTAGCTATGGTAATGGGAGGAAAAACCCAGGGAACCATTTACAAAGAACAAGATAACAATGGACAAGATAATTTGGGAATGTTAAAATTAGGTAAAGAGTTGGTTGAACACAGACAGAGAATGGGCAAAGCATGTTGTATAGGGCTTGGTTCCCACAATATAACTAAGCCAATCCCAGTGCATAGTAAATGCAATAAGATGTGAAAGTGTATACAAAGGAAGAAGGCTTCTGAGTAATTTGGGGTCTGGGATGGACACCCGCTGTATTTGAGTCTGATCAACTCAGCGTAGCTTTGCTGTATGCCAAATAAACGAACCTGAGTGATAAGACAGCATTTGACCTGCACTCTGTTGGGAACTCCAACAGTATATAAAATGACAGTAATAATGTAGTACAAATCCTCTTCCTGATTTATGTTACAGTACTAAGTTAGAAAGTTAGAAAAACTTTTCAAAAGCACATAAAAATGGGCAAACACAATCACTTTTACTGAAAAATCCTTCTCCCTTTTAAATTAGTCAGATCAACATGGTTATGCTGAGGATAGCCTCATTTAATGGGGTGTAATGTTTATAAATCAGAACCAAACACATTCTAGAAATAAGAATATATGTAGTGGCAAAGCTCTAGTCATGCTCAGACAAGGTTTGGTAATGCTGAATCCAGGGCATCTTTGCATCATCTTGAAGACAACAATGAAACACCTTAATCCCCTGTGCAGGCTACCCACTTCATGGGCCACAGACCAAGGGTGTGGAGGAAGCTGCCGCTGTGAAACCACTATTCCTCTTCTTGAGATGAGGAGTGGACTGGCAGAGGACAACGTTGAACCCACTCCCCTGATGCTCCAACCAGCACTACTGACTTGGCATGAAGCAGGAAGTAAGCTTTGCCAGGAAATGAGACAGTGCAACTTCTCTCTCCCATGGACAAACAAGGAACCACCTGCATGTTGCACCTTATTAGGTTATATTGCAAAATGTTCCTTTCTAGCCTTAAAAAAGATTTAGTATTTCACTTCCCATTTATTCCCCTAGTTTTCTTTCAGAAGCTGGACGAATGTAACTATCCCTCTTTCATACTATGCTTTATAAGTTAGAAAGAATGATTTCTATCTCATGTGTAGATATGTTTGAATGACTCTAGATGCCAAGAGGTGATTTGTATTCATTTTTTACTTTTGTTCTGTAGCCACATTTCTAGTTGTATACTAAATAGAGACCTCTCTCGCGTGTTTTAAATACCTCACAGAAATATTGTTCTGTTTTGTTTTGTTTTGTTAATTTATAACACCTCGTTAAAACAAATAGATAGAATTTCATCAATAAATGTAGCAGATTGCTGACTCACCAGCATGGCGCCTCCTGCTGATTGTCCAAGAATTAGCTCTCACAGCCCTGCACCCTCTATGGGCCTATGTCTCGCCCCCTGTTTTCTACCCCTCTGCAATCCCTTTATCTCCACCACATATAGGCCCCACATCCCTCTCAGACTATGGTACCCCTTGGGATGCTGCCCCTCACCCAGGGAACCCCACTCCCCTGAGCCCACCTCACCTCAGTGACCCACTGCCAGTCCTCACCTACCCCTTTACTCAGGGGCAAACTGCAGTCTGAAATAG
Source organism: Chelonoidis abingdonii (assembly GCF_003597395.2). NCBI lineage: Eukaryota > Metazoa > Chordata > Testudines > Testudinidae > Chelonoidis > Chelonoidis abingdonii. Next base: position 278,682,090 of record NC_133769.1, on the reverse strand, counting down.
CCACTCATCATTTGCTAGGGGATTAGACCTGCTGCCTTTCCCTGCAGTCCCAATACCTCCTTAGGCCTTCCTGTCAGGCCTCAGCCTGGGAGATCACCAGGCCCGAGCTCCCCAGCTTATTCTGCCCATTCTCCAGCACTGCTCTGTTGAGTGAAATTCTGGAACAGCCTTCCAAGGGGAGCAGTGGGGGCAAAAGACATATCTGGCTTTAAGACTAAGCTTGATAAGTTTATGGAGGAGATGGTACGATGGGATAGCCTAATTTTGGCAATTAATCTTTGATTATCAGCAGGTAAGTATGCCCAGTGGTCTGTGATGGGATGTTAGATGAGGTGGGATCTGAGTTACTACAGAGAATTCTTTCCTGGGTACTGGCTGGTGAGTCTTTCCCACATGATCAGGGTTTAACTGATCACCATATTTGGGGTCAGGAAGGAATTTTCCTCCAGGCAGATTGGCAGAGGCCCTGGAGGTTTTTCGCCTTCCTCTGCAGCATGGGGCATAGGTCACTTGCTGGAGGATTCTCTGCAGCTTGAAGTCTTCAAACCACAATTTGAGGACTTCAGTAACTCAGGCATAGGTTAGGGATTTGTTACAGGAGTGGATGGGTGAGATTCTGTGGCCTGCATTGTGCAGGAGGTCAGACTCAATGATCATAATGGTCCCTTCTGACATTAAAGTCTATGAGTCTCTGAAGGTAACCTGTGCTTCCAGGCAGCTAGGTCCTTCCCACTCCAAAGCTGGAGTGAGACTGCCTGCCTCCTACATCACAGCCCTTTTTATACCAACCCTACTGGGCCCAGATTGGCTGCTACCTGCCTTCCCCTGATCGGCTCCTCGGGACAGCCCTTTCCCAGAGCTGGTTTTAACCCATTTCTCTCTGGAGCGGGGTGCTTCCCCCACTACAATAAGGTTAAAAAAACTGAAGTATTTAAAGTGCTTTTCATCTTACAGACATCTCTTTTCTGAGGAGTCTGGTGAAGAAGTGGCCTTGATATTTTTAAGTATGTATATTATGTTTTTGTTATTTTCTTCATTCCTAGGGCTTCCCAACTGACTGTCCTATTTTGCAGTCCAAAGAGATGGAGTCTCTCTGACCAACCAGACTGGGGATGATGAATTGATTGCTCTGAAAGTTTGGCCCCAGGGTGGAGAAGAGCTACAGGTACTCTCTTTTCCTGCCATCCCAGTGGCCCATTGAGGAGTCACCTGGATGGGAGGGCCACTGACAGTTCTGCAGGGAGGAACTGGCAAATGTCGTGCAAGAGTTTCAGTAATCAGCCCATTGAACTTCCCTGCAGAACTTCATAGATTTCAAGCCAGAAGAGACTATTTTGATCATCTAGTCTGTCCTTCTGTATAAGACAGGCCACTGAACTTCCCCAAAATAATTCTTAGAGCAGATCTTTTAGAAAAACATCCAATGTTGATTTAAAAATTGCCAGTAATGGAGAATCCACCTTGATCCTTGGTAAATTGTTCCAATAGGTAATTGCCATCAATGTCAAAAAAATGCTTTATTTCAGTTTGAATTTGTGTAGCTTCAACTTCCAGCTGTTGGATTGCGTTAGCCCGTTCTCTGATATATTAAAAAGCCCATTGTCAAATATTTGTTCCTCATGTAACTAGGTAGGTAATCAAGTCACTCCTTAACCACCTCTTTGTTAAGGTAAATGGACTGAGTTCCTCAAGTATATCACTATAAGGCAAGTTTTTGAATCCTTTAATCATTGTCATTGCTCTTCTCTGAACTTTCTCCAATTTATCAATAATTCTTGAATGGTGAAGGCCAAAACTGGACACAGTATTTCAGCAGTGGTTGCATCATAGAATCATAGAAATCAGGGTTGGAAGAGATTTCAGGAAGTCATCTAGTTCAATCCCCTGCTCGAAGCAGCACCAACACCAACTAAATCATCCCAGCCAGTGCTTTGTCAAGACAGGCCTAAAAAACCTCTAAGGATGGAGATTCCACCACCTCCCTCCATCATCAGTGTGAAACACAGAGGTAAAATAGTTTTTCTAATCCGACTCAAGAGTCCCCTGTTTCTTGAGTTTATTCCCCCTCTCTACTGTCACATCTTCTTTTGGGTTTTTTCCTCCTATTCTCTGGGCTGCCCCAGCTCCCTTTGGGGTGTCATGAAATAACGGTGACAAATCCCAGAGAGTCACTTTCTTCTAACACTGAAAAGGGAACTTTATTAGAATAAGGAAAACAGTATTAGCCCTAAAGCAGCTCTGCCTCCTATGTCTGCTTTACTGTAGAGCTTCTGTCTAGAGCAGGGGTCGGCAACCTCTGGCACACGGCTCACCAGTTTGTTTACCTGCTGCATCAGCAGGTTCAGTGGACTGCAGCTCCCACTGGGCACAGTTTGCTGTCTCAGGCCAATGGGGGCGGTGGGAAGTGCTGTGGGCCAAGGGACGTACTGACCGTGGCTTCCCGCCACCCCCATTGGCCTGGGACAGTGAACTGCAGTCAGTGGGAGCCACTGTTCGCTGAACCTGCCAATGTGGCAGGTAAACAAACTGGCCCAGCCCACCAGGGCGCTTACCCTGGTGAGCCACATGCCAGAGGTTGACGACCCCTGGTCTAGAGTCTTACCCATCCACACTCCTTCCTTGCTCCTTACTATAGAGTTAAAGAAATATTACTCATGCCCCCACAGGATCTCTCCCTCCCACCCTGACACCATTCTGAAAGGTAGTGGTTGCCACACATGTATGCCACCCCAGCTTGTCTCCCCTCTGTCTTGAGGGTCAGGAAGCTAGTCCTACTAAAATTCCACAAATTCCTTTTTAGGAAGCGGGACAAGTGTTCTTTTCTCCCCCTAAAGAACTTAGACTGCAGCTGAAGATAATGTAGGAGACTACCTGGGTTGGAGAGGGAATTATGAGGAGTCATGGTTTGGCTCAAAAATAGAAATAAAAGAAAATGAGCAGTCAGGGAACTCTAAACGTCACAATGTACCATACAGTTAAAATATTTATTTTAATTTAAAAAAATGGGCAATTTATGCAGTTTGACCCTCATTTTCTTGAAAAGTGATAGCCAGTAAAACAGAACTGAGTTCAGCTACACTCTAATTCTCAATGTACAGGAGGGCATTTCAGCTGATTTGTTTTTACTGACTGAAAAATCCTTGAGTAGGTATTACCAAGAGTCTCATAGCCTTCTTTTATTTTAAAGGAAATTTGACAGTTAAGCAGCTGCAAGGAATTCTGACAAAAAAGATATAAACTCCTTCACCACTATAGCCTGCTGCCTACTGAAAGAGAAGGAGCAACACCACAGTTACAAATGGGAAGAGCAGGTTGATGAGAGGCTATAATACCTTTACACCAGGGAATAACATAAAATGTCAGCTCCATATTCAGTCCCATTGAGACGACCATGCAAGATGTGTTTTCTGAAATTACAGCCTCGGTCACTTCATCATTAGGCTTCTTAACCCTTAGTGCATTGAGGGTAATTATATTCTGCACCAGGCTGCAGATGAGCATACAGAATTAAAATGTGACAATGGATAGAAAATAAACCATGACAAGTATAAAAAAATCAGCCGAAAAGCCGTGTTTGTTATCCTCAGACGGTGTTCACACTGTAGAACATGTGCTATGTCAAATCTAGGAGGGTTAAATCCAATTCCCACAACTAAGGCCATCAGCAATCCCCCAGTCAGTAGTTCTGCTAGACAAAGGAGGGGGCTGCATTCCATGGAGCCAAATGCGAGGTTTGCATTATCTGTGCAGCATGAATTTAATTGCTCATTCCCTCATTGGGGGAATGCAGTAAGAGCCTCGTAAGTGCACATTGATGAAACCCTTGACTCCTTCAGAAACTGTCGAAATGACCAATAAGGAAACATGGCTCTTACAAAGTATGCATTTAAATGCACATAAAGGGGCAAATCTCGTTTCCTCCTGTGAAGCCACGTAGGGTCTCTTGGCAGGGCAGATGCTCCTTCCTTCCTGAGTATCCCCCAATATGAGTTTGTTAATAGAGTGAAACCCCTAGCATCGTCTGAGCACGACCTCTTCCTTCCTCTCTGTCAACCTAGCAAAGGCCCCATCTACACGACGCGTGAAAATCGATTTTAGATAGGCAATTTCAGCTACGAGAATAGCGTAGCTGAAATCAAATATCTAAAATCGAGTTACTCACCCGTCTTCACCGCGCCGAATCAATGTGCGCGGCTCGCCATGTCGAATCCGGAACTCCGTTTGTTTTGGTGGAGTTCCGGAATCGATGTAAGTGCGCTCTGGGTTCGATATATCCCCGTCTAGACGAGACGCGATATATCGAACCCCGAGCTTTCGATTTTAACGCGCCGAAATGGCGCGTCGTATAGGAGTTAATCCAGCACCAATACATAGTAGATATTCCCCTTTGCCTTGGATCAGGAGCTCCAGGAGAAGCAGTTAGAACTGTGCTGAATCCAGGAAGAAACCTCAGGGCACTAGGATGCACTGTAATGGTACACTGCTGCATTTCAATGGAATTCCCATGGAAGTGCACATTTTGTAACATTTACATTTGTACCAAATGAGTTCTTCATGGCTCAGGTTACTGAAATGAACACCAATGGGAAGAGCTACAGCATTAGTGGTGATCTCCAGAGACTGAACAACTTCATTTTCTCATGCTCCTGTTGATATTCTTCAAGTGAAACACTGAACATCTCTTTGAGTGAAAGAATTGCTTTGCAGCCTGGGTGGGGTAGCATGAATAAATTCTCTAATGGTAATTTTTCCACAGTATTTTTTGACCCAATTTTAAAGTAACTTTGCCATACAAAGCTATGAGCTCTTTTCAATATTTGGATTATTATTAGTGTGCTAAAAATACCTAGATAAGATTATGGCAAATCATCCAGCAGGTGTGTAAAAGAAGGGGAAAATACATAGCCTCCCTACACATACACACAAACACACACACACACAACCCCACATGTAGCCTGCATAAGGGCTGGTGACAGTCGCAGTCCCAGTACCTGACCCAGTGCAGGGTCTTCTCATCAGTTGCTTCCCAGAGCATTGAGGTCAGACTCTGACCCCACCTCTGTCCTCCGCATGGGTCTGTAAAGAAAGCCAGCTGCCCTGAGAATTGCTGGTTTCACTCCCTAAATGATGCTGCAGGTTGTGCAGTTTCCTGTGTACCAAGCCACTTAGGACAGCTCCCATCTCCCGGATGTGCATGAGGTTTTGTAACTCCAATTTGCACCTTACTTAGGTTAGTGGCTAAATGCCTAATTCGTATTAAAATAGAAAAACCTAATACACTGCTTTGATTTACTCCAACTCTCAGGCTGGAACAAATGTTTCAACTATTTTTCTATATCTAATAACTATCAGATGATTTTTCTCCTTTTTTTTTTGTTTAATACCCTGGTCCACCACTGGGTCTGAGGCTTCAGAGGTATTATTTCCAGGTGTCTGCATTACATTTCATTGTTGGCTCAGCTTCTTAACAGCCTTCTTCACAACTAATCTTTGTGTTATTTTATTGTCTAAACCACCAAATCAGAATCTACAAACTTGGAAGTTTTACTTCCTTCTGCATCATTTATGGATGTATGTAGTGCTTAATTTGGAGGGACATTTTGCTTTTGAAAACACTGCCTGGTAAATGCATACTGAATCGCAAAATCATAGATGTTAGAGATGGAAGAGACATAGTAAATTACCTAATCTATCTCCCTGACTATCCAGGCTGTTCCCTGAAAGATGTTTTCTAGAGTGTTGTTCAAACTGGTTATAAAAGTCCCAAGCAATTCCATTTCTATGACTTTCCCTGGGAAGTTATCCCACAGCCAAAACCATTTCTCTATCAGGAAATGCGTCATGATATTTACTTTACATTTTATTTATCTTAGTTTCAGATCATTGGTCCTAATTGCTGCAGATTCATTTATCACCCAAAATAGTGTCTCTTGTGGGTGTTTACACCCTTCAAATGTTTGTAGTCTGCTATTGTACTTTAGTCATTTCTTATACAAATTATATGTACTTCACTCCTTTAGTCTTTCCTCAAAACTCAATCTCTCCAGCTAGCTGATAATATGCAGTATATTCTCTAAATTTCATGGACTATTTCAGGGCCTGAAATTAAACCCACAGTGTCACATAGACAGTCCTGGGGCCTAAATTACAGCAGCCTTCTAGGGCTGCACAAAATCTCTACAACACTGTATATTGCAGCCCTACCCCGAGCACACATGTCCCATCTCCAGCTCCTCAGCATACCCACTACACTAGGGTTTACAAAGTGGTTCTCTGGATGCAGTCTTACATTTGTGTGCCCTAGATCAGTGTTTCCCAAATTTGGGATGCCGCTTGTGTAGGGAAAGCCCCTGGCGGGCAGGCCAGTTTGTTTACCTGCCAATTCCACCAGTCCAGCCGATCGCGGCTCCCACTGGCTGCAGTTCACTGCTCCTGGACAATGGGGGCTGCTGGAAGCAGTGTGGGGCGGCAAGTGAACAAACCGGCCTGGCTCGCGGCTTTCCCCACACAAGCAGCGTCCCAAGTTTGGGAAACACTGACGTAGAGGATCCACCTGCTGGATATGGAGCTTTTAGAGCTCCTTTATGCCACTCAAGCTTTTTTACCCAGCATAAAGGTGCTGGACTGAAGGTGAGGATGTCACCTCAAGTGTTTAACATTCACTATGTATAGCCATGAAAAGTCTATGTTTAAAATATAATATATGGAGATATACCTATCTCATAGAACTGGAAGGGACCCAGAAAGGTCATTGAGTCCAGCCCCCTGCCTTCATTAGCAGGACCAACTACTGATTTTGTCTCAGATTGCTAAGGCACCCCCCCAAGAATTAAATTCACAGCCCTGGGTTTAGCAGGCCAATGGTTCAACCACCGAGCTATTCCTGTCCCCAGTAAACTTTAATTTGTGCCACTATATTTTATTGCTATAGTCTTAAATCACTGTACATGTTTTTAATGCCTTAATGTACTATATTATAAATGAGAGAAAAAAGTTGCAGATAGGGAGATTGGATAGCTCAGAGGATTGGAAAAATACTTATTATTAATAATTATTCTATGCACAAGTGTGCTGGGTGCATCAAAATACAAATAAAGAATACAACAGACATAGGGGAAGAGAGGACTGAGGTGATAACAATAGGATTGCACAGTTACTTAGCAATGGCTAGTGCACAGCAGAATGGAGCATAAATTTGTTCTTTTTTATGTACAAATAATGAATATTTGATTCAATAACTATTGACTCATTTCTTATAGGAATCATCATAGACATCTAGACATCTAAACATCTACTAAATTGTATAGTACTTTTTACTTAGGGCCTGACCCAAACCCCAGTGAACAGCTATGGGCTTTGGACCAAGCCCTTACACTGGAGGTCACTGTTCTGAATCGCTCCCTAATCAGTACTTCATTACTAAGTCATTCATCTCTGATGGATGCTTTATGAGCTGCTGCATGTAAAATGAGTTGGTGGTAACAGTGCCATTCCTAGTGGACAAATGTCTACATCACAAAAGTCATCCCGGCAGCTGGCATATTAGGTGGCAATTTTAGCTGACAACTCTAAGAATGAATACTGAAATAACCTTAGTGGAAGTGAGGGGGATTTTCAAAAGTACCTATGTGACTTAGGGGCGTAAGTCCCAATGACTTTTGAAAATCCCAGTAGTGCCTCTAAGTCAGGGGTTCCCAGACTTGGTTCAAGCTTGTTCAGGGTAAGACCCCGGTGGGCCATGAGATGCTTTGTTTATCTGAGCGTCTGCAGGCCAGGCCACCGCTTCCCGCAGCTCCCATTGGCTGGGAACAGCAAACCGCAGCCACTGGAAGCTGCAAGCAGCCATACCTGCAAATATGGCCTATATCTTCCTACAGGTATACATTTACATTTAGCCATATTAGAACACATTGTTTGCTTGCATCCAACTAATCCAGAATCCGCTGTATTAATGACCTGTCTTATTTATTATTTACCCCTCTCCCATTTTGTGTCATCCACGAACTGTGTCAGTGATGACTTTATGATTTCTTCTAAATCATTGATAAAAATGCTAAATACCATAGGACCAAGAACCAATCCCTGTGGGACAACACTAGAAACACACTTAGTCAATTATGTTTTTCATGTTTACAATTACATTTTGAGATCTATCAGTCAGCTTTTAGTCCATTCATGTGTGCCATGTTAACTGGATATCGTTCTAGTTTTTTAAATTAAAATGTTGTGCAATGCCATGTTAAATGCCTACAGAAGTCTAAGTATATTACATTAGCACTGCTTAACTTTATAAACCAAAACTTGTAACCTTATCAAAAAAGACATTAGTTTCACAGGATCCATTTTCCATAAACCTATGTTCATTGGCATAAATTATTTCACTCTCTTTTAATTCTTTATTAATCAAGTCTGATATCAACCGCTCCATTGTCTTTCATAGATTCACAGATTCATAGATTTTTAAGGCCAGAAGGGACCATTGTGATTGTCGAGTCTGACATACTATCTAGCACAGTCCATATAACTTCCTCAAAATAATTCCTAAAACATATATTTTAGAAAAGTTTCCAATCCAGATTTAAAAACTGTCAGTGATGTAGAATCCACAACAACGCTTGGTATATTGTTCAAAACCCTTAGTAAATTCTTCCAAATTCTTTCTTGGGACCAATGTCAGACTGACAGGCCTATAACTATCTGGTCATCCCATTTACCCTTTTTAAAATATTGGCACAACATTAGCTTTCTTCTGGAACTTCCCTAGTGCCCAAGGCTTATTGAAAACCAACCTGTTGTCCAGCAAGCTCTTCAGCCAGCATTTTTAAAACTCTTTTGTGTAAGTTATCTGGACCTGCTGCTTTGGTAGCTGCTGTTTAACATTATCCTTAGTTACTGGTGGAGTGAAAAATATTTCAGTATCGTATGATATGCATACATCTGCTTTTTACCCTAAAAACAGAACAGAACTATTTATTGGACACTTCTGCCTTTTCTGCATTTCTCTCTAGTAATGGAACAATTCTCAAAATTCTTTTTGTTCCTAATATAATTTATAAATTCCTTTTTATTGAACTTAATAAAGTTCTGCTGGCCACATATTTCTTCTTGTGTCCCTTTGCTTTCCTTGTCAGTTTTCTACAGTTCCTAGTTTCTGATTTATATTTATATATTCTTCATCTTTTCTTTTTCTTTTACCAACCTAAGAGGGATATATACTCTGTTTACTATGAATATTTTAGAAAAAAAAGCAGTATTACTTGGTATACAGTGTGCAGGGGGAGAGTCTTTTTTTTTTTTTTTTTGTATTGAAGTGGCTTTTGGTTATTTTGATTTGTGCAGTAGTATTCCCTACTAGCAAATCCTTCAAATTGTTTATAAGTCTTCAGTTTAATGTTACTTTTTATATTCCTGCTTAACTTAGTGGCCTCTATTTTCCTTTTATTTCATTAGACTTTTCTGGAATACATTTCAGTTGGAGCCTTTCCAGATATTTCTTAAAGACAAGGTGATACCTCATGGAAAACTTTGAAAAACATTGTTTTAAAAACAGTTAAATATTAATGTTTTGGCATTTTTTCATTCTTTATTGTTCAGGACATTTACATGAAAATGATTTCGTTGTTTCTTAACAATTTACTACACGCTGTTTCCCATATCTGTCATCCCTGTATCTTGCACCTGTCCACAATTTATCTTGGAGCCATAACAGAGATTAAAGGTGTCAGTTGAAGTCTTGTGGTGGACTATTCTCTTCTTTTTCAGGTTGGCCATTCTTCTGTAAGTCCTTTGAAAGGCTCTGTCTTGGTAGAACAGAGTTCTAACCTTTTAATTTTAGTTCATATTAAAAACAGCTCCTCCAAACTTTGAGTAGCAGGTTTCAGGGCCAGAGAAAAATGTCTTACAGTGTAATTGTTTGAAGAGGAGTACATTAATACAAACTAAGAACCTTTTAATTTGCACCCACAGTGTCCAAACATGAGAGTTAAAGCACAGTTGACGTGTAATGCTATTAACACCTCTGTAGTCTGAAGTGAAGGGCAATGTAGACATGCCCTTAAAAAGTTGAATCTATTTAGCTTATCAGAAAAAAAGACTGAGATGTGATTTGATTAAAGTGTGTAAGTACTGTGGCAAATTGCCGGTACTGTTCTGCTGGGTCTCGCGCTTTCTCTTCTCTGGGGTAGGTTCAGGGTGCTATTGCTTGCCTCTGAACCAGTTCTTAATCACTCCCCTAGTGTCCTTGGAGGAGGGGAGTGGAGAGGGAGGGACCTGGGCCCGCCCTCTACTCCAGGTCCCAACCCAGGGGCCCTGGGGTTGTGGTGAACCACTTGACTAGCGGTTTCTTCCCCTGGGTTACTTCCCTCTCATACCCGTCAGCTTGTGAAGGGCTTCTCGCCTCTCTTCTATACAAGCCTGGTGCCCCTTACCTAGGGTTTCTGTTGGGCTTCCCAATCCACCGCAGCACTCCTCCAAACCTTCTATTTCTCTCTGGACAAACTCTTCTCTTCTGCAATCTGCACTCTGCTCCAATCCAACCTTTCTCCTTCAACTACCACCCCCTGTCTGACTGAAGCAGGGGTTTATATCCCATGACTGGAGTCAGGTGCTCTAACTGGAGTCAGGTGCTCTAATTGGAGTCAGGTGCTCTAATTGGCCACAGCTGTTCTAGTTAATCTAAAGCAAACCTTCCTCCCTTGGCAGGGAATAAGGCCCCCTGCTAACACTCTTATGCTGCCCTCTGGCCATGCTGTATCACAGTACCCTCATAGGGAGAAAATAGTGGGTACTAAAGGACTTTTTAATCTAGCAGCGAAAGGCATAGGAAGACCCAATGGCTGGAAGCTGAAGTCAGACACATTCAAATTAGAAATTAGGCAGAAACGTTTAACAGTGAGGGTGATTAATCACTTAAACAAGCTACGAAGGAAAGTGGTAGATTCTCCATCTCTTGCTGTCTTCAGATCAAGACAGGATACTTTCCTGAAAGGGATGCTTTAGCCAAATACAAGTTAGCTTTAGACAAGTTATTGGGCTCAATACCAGGGTAACTGGATAAAATTTAATGGCCTGTGATATACAGGCAGTGAGACTAGATGATATAAGGGGTCCTTAAATTGACTGTATCTGTTTGCAGTGTTGTTGTAGCTGTGTTGATCCCAGGATATGAGAGAGACAGGGTGGGTGAGGTGATATCTTTTATTGGACCAACTTCTGTTGGTGAAAGAGAAACAAGTTTTTCTTCTCTCTCACCAACAGAAGTTGGTCCAGTAAAAGATATTACCTCACCCACCTTGTCTGTCTGTATGAATCTATGATATTACCCAAAGTCAATCTCAGACACTCTTGATTTCTATTTAAATAGTTTATATTACCATATAACCATTGTAATGACTCACAAATCTCACCTGCACCTTCTCTGTCCAATTCTGCAAATCTAACTTTCTGTTTGTGATATTTAAGTTTAAATTATTATTTCTATAGCAGTAGCACTTAGGATCTCCAGTCATGGACCAGGGACACATTGTGCTTAGGACATTACAGACTAATAACAAAGGCCTGGTCTACACTGCTGCTTAAGTCAATATAAGTTACGTTACTCAGGGCCGTTAAAAATCACACACCTCCGAGCGACGTAGCTTACATCGACCTAACGCAGTGTCTACACCATGCTATGTCAGTGGGAGATGCTCTCTTGTCGACTTACCTTACGCTTCTTGCGGAGGTGGAGTACTGAAGTTGATGAGAGAGTGCTCTGCCATTGACACATCACGTCTTCACCAGACCCACTAAATCGATGCTGCTGCATTGATCACAGCAGTGCCGATTTAGCATCTAGTGTAGACAAGCCCCGAAAGATGGGCCCTCCTGTGAAGAGTTTGAACCCAAACTATAAGTAAAGAGACAACAGTACCGCAACCAGAAATGTGAACATATGGTTACAATGAGACTATACGGATCAGCATGAAGAGTACTGCTCACCACATACTAGCTGCCTAATCACTCTCAAGTTTTTGGAAGACATCATGGCACAAAGAGTTTTGGGGAAGGAGGACAATGAGGCAGCTGTGGGGATGTAAGCATAAGGAGCAGCATGTGAGAAATCACAGAGGTGTTTGTCTGAAAATGTATCAAATGGGCAATGAAGGCAATGCAGAGGAGGAGAGTTGACATCTAGATAGCATGTAAGTAGGCTTGAATTTGCATTCAATTTTTATTTTTTCTAATTTGATTATCAATTATGTTTAATATTTCTTATTTTTAACAATGTTTGTGTTGACAGTTGCTGGAAATGAAGGAATGTAGGGTTGGGGTTAGGGTACAGAGGTTCCCAGGACTGACAGTGGGGCTTCAGGAGTCTCTCTGCATGGCTGAGAGGCCCAAGATAACTGGGTGCAAGATGTGGGGGAGGCTGTGGTCCTGGCCCCACAGAATGGAGACACTTCTCCCCCCTAGTCAGGACTGGAGGGAGGAGAACAAGCCCCCAGCCATGGTGGTTATTGTATCTTTTTCTCACTCCAGCTTCATTGATGTCTATACTGCTCCCCTCTAATTTATCCAAAATGTCACAAACCTACATTGCGTATCTGTCCATTCAGCAGACCATGGACTTTCCTCTCTGAAACACTCTATTGCCTTTTCGTTGTCCGAGTTATAAAGGTTAAGCTTCTAATACAACCTTTCAAGACACTGTACAGCTCAGGCCCAGCCTATATGCCATATCTCATGTCCTGTCATGTTCTCTTCACTTCCTTTGTTCAATGATGAGGGAAACCCATTCGTTTTCTTCTACAACTCCCATCTTCACATCTTCTTTCTGGTTAGCACTATGAATGGAATCAACCAATCTACTAGACCCAATCTGCTACCGCTCAAGCCCCTCCTAAGGGCTCATTTCTTCTGTGAGATGCCACATAAAAATATTAGATTAAGTGATACAATACATACATACATTTATAATGACTTTCTCTGAATGACCCAGTTTGCCTTGCATTTCTGTGTCTGTCTTCATAACTAAGTTCTCTGTTTTTGTATCTATGTATTGTACAATACTTTAATAACAATCACTAATAATTTTGGCTCAGTAAGGTCATTTAATGGGAAACTAGAAAATTAATTTTATTTTTTCGTAGTAATCTGATTATTAAAATGACTACCATGTATCATAATTTACAACTACATAGATCACAAACACTGAATGAAAATATTACTGTACTCTCTAAAATGGTGTCACATTATTAAATTTTATAAACACAGATTTGTTTGATGTGTATATTACTTTACAATTAATGTTGTAAATACTGCTAAACTTAAATATTTTTACTATATGCATTATGACTAATTAACAAATCCTGAAGTCAATACAACTATCTTATTACTCATTTTAAATGATCTTTTAATAATGACTTTTGACAGAAATTTCATATGCTACAGTTAACATCCTATCCGGTGTTGTTAATAATTCAGGTGGTTTTCCAAATTGAACTGCTTTTTTAATATATGGGAGAATCCATTCTAACAAGATCCTCCAGTGGCCAAACTTTCATCCCAATCATGGGAATTGTATGATCAACTAAAGAGATCATTTCTAGAAGAATACTACAGCCCAGACCTGTAGAATGGCAGCAAGCCTGTCACCTTAATGGATGAGCCCCATATGGAGTTTGTAGGATGCACATCTACATACACTTCAGTAGAGATTGAACCTATCTACATGATGCCCCAGCATGTGCCTTTTCTGCATATATGACAGCTGAGGAACAACTGAAGAGGAGCAAACTGAGAACCAGCATGAGATTTAGAGACCTAAACACAACCTTAATTACCTACAGGAAAGATGATCAAAATGAATTGCCACCCTCATTAATGTCTCAAGTCCGTTACTATTCTGCAAAGCACTTAAGCATATTCTTAACTTTAGGCAGGCATTTCAACCCATTCAAATCAATGGCACGTAAGTGCATGCTTCAGTAATTTGCTGAATAGAGATGGATTTAAGAATGTGTTGAAATACTTTATTGAACTAAGGTCTAAGGCTTCATTTCAACAGGGTGCTTAAGCAAGTGAGCAGTCCCATTGACTGTCCAAAGCAGTAGTCAGTGCCAGTCAGTAAATGTCAACAGATGTACAGATCTTGTCTAGGAACTTGGGTTGGGAAGGCTTAAGGCTATGTTTACACCAGGGATCAGCAATCTCTGGCACGTGGCTCGCAGGGTAAGCACCCTGGTGGGCCGGGCCAGTTTGTTTACCTACTGTGTTGGCAGGTTAGGGTGATCGCAGCTACCACTGGCCGCAGTTCGCCGCTCCAGGCCAATAGGGCTGGCGGGAAGCAGCAGGCAGCACATCTGTCAAGGTATTTTTCCCACTTTGAACTTTAGCGTCCTAAAAGTGGGGACCTGCATGCACCCTTCTAAGCTTAATTCCTAGCTTAGATCTGATAGCACCGCCAGCAGCCAAAATATAGTGTTTGGCACGCTTTCTGGTCCCCCAAAACCTTCCCTGGGGAACCCAAGACCCAAACCCCTTAGGTCTTAAAACCAGGAGAAATAAACCATTCCCCCTCCTTTCCCCCTCCCAGACTTTCCCCTCCCTGGGTTACCCTGAGAGACTACACTGACTGATCCAAACTTCCTTGGATCTTACAAACAGAGAGGAATTAACCTTCTCCCCCTCCTTTCCCCCCACCAAGCTCCCTGGTGAGTTCAGAGACCAAAAAATCCCCTTGAAGTGTTCTTACACAAGGAAAAAAATCAATCAGGTTTCTTAAAAAGAAGTGCTTTTAATTAAAGAAAGAAAAAGTAAAAATTATCTCTGTAAAATCAAGATGAAAAAATGTTTACAGGGTATTCAGCTTATATAGAGGCTAGAGGGAGCTTCCCCCCTCCCGCCTTAGCCTGAAATTCAAGTTACAGCAAACAGAGGTAAAATCCTTCCAGCAAAATACACATTCAGCCAAGTAAAGGAAAACAAACGATAGGACTAATCTGCCTATTTATTCTAGCTAGTACTTACGATTTCTGAAACATGAGAGACTGTTTCAGAAAAGTTGGGGAAACCTGGGGTGCATTACGTCTGTCCCCTCTTAGCTCCAAGAGTGAACAACAAAAACAAACAGCACAAACAAAGACTTCCCTCCACCGAGATTTGAAAGTATCTTGTCCCTCGATTGGTCCTCTGGTCAGGTGTCAGCCAGGTTTACTGAGCTTCTTAACCCTTTACAGGTAAAAGAGACATTAACCCTTAACTATCTGTTTATGACAACATCCCTTGACCCGCTCCACTTCCCGCAGCCCCCATTGGCCTGGAGCAGCAAACCGCGGCCAGTGGGAGCCACGATCGGCCGAACCTGCGGATACGGCAGGTAAACAAACCAGCCCGGCCCACCAGGGTGCTTAACCTGGTGGGCCACGTGCCAAAGGTTGCTGATCTCTGGTCTACACTATAGTTTGTGTCAGCATATGCTTTCCTGCCAACATAGCTACCGCCGCTCATGGAACTCTCTCCCATCGGCATAGAGCGTCTTCATCAGATGTACTGCAGTGATGCAGCTGCAGTGATGTCACTGCACCGAAGCAGCATATCTGATGAATGTGCTCTATGTGTAGACATACTCTACCATATTGTCTGTGTAAATAAAGTAAAAAAAATGCAGTTGAGGCTATGTCTAGACTGCAATGCAAGTCCAGGGTTCAAACTCAGACTCAGGTCTAAACCTTCTTCCATCTACACTAAATTGTACTCATCCAAAGCTTGGACTCCGAGTTCCAAGACCCCATAGGAGTGGAGGATCCAAGCCTGAATCAAGCTGGGACCCTATTCTTTTGCAGTGCAGATGCATCCCCACTGAACTCATGCTCTGGGATACCAATACTATCTCACAATGCCATGGGCCAACTTACTTTGCCCTCTGGATAGTCTACTTTGCTGCAGAGTCAAGTTTTCCCACACTGCACCATGAACAGAGGGCTAAAGCAGCCACATGTTGGGAGGACTCTAGGAAGTCTGGGATATGACTGGTTGGACTCAGGCCTGCATCATGAAGTGTAGATGCTGGAGACCCAGATTGGTACTCAGGATTCAATAATTTCTAGCCTAGGGTTACAAATTAGTGTAGACGCTCATGCCCTATGTTAACAAACCCAGGGTTTACTACCTCGAGCTCTACTAGCCCAAGGTTTACATTGCAATGTAGATATATCCTGAAAATCTTAAGTAGAGGGATTGTCAGAGTAGCAAGATAGTTGGCATGAATTAAGCAACATTTCATCTGAATACAATAAGAAGGTACTGTGGAAAGTTAGGCTGACAAGCGACAAGCAGAAAGCCACTAGGAGTCAGAACCTCCTTAGAGAAAAACATTAAACAGCTTTTACAGTTTTCTTCCATATACTGGCTGTACATAATCTGTGTGATTCCCTGTTAATGCCTGACAGTGGGGAGTTTTGTTTGCTTAGTTTGTCAGAACTGTGACACAAGCAGAAAGAAAAGCCTCTAACATCTCAGCTGAAACTAAGCCTGTGAAAAGCATTTTGGTTATTTTGAGCAGGATTTGTGAGTGTTCTAGCTGAGCAGGCTATGAGACACTAGTATTGCTCATGACCCCAACTGCAGCTAATCTGACACATCACCGTACCCTTATGTCTAAATTAATTCCCTAGCAGTCATCTTGATTAGGCAGTTTTCTTATTTTAGCATGTCCCAACTGAGAGTACTCTAGTATGTTATTAATTATTAAGTAGAGTCTTATTAGAGTGCTTTATACTACTTCTTACAGAAATGCTAATAATTCTGACAGTCTCTGCAGACAAATCAACTGCCTTCTTGCTGTTAATTAGAGTTGGGCAAATAATAAAAAAAAAACCCAAACAAACAAGCAAAAAAAACCTATCCACAAATATTTATTTTTAAATGATTTTGCTTTGTACCCTTTGAAGTTCATCCTCTGAAAAAGTTTAAGGGATCAGTTTGTGTTAGCAAAAATGTTTGCAGATAGTGAGTTTGAAAGCCCTGTTTGAGGCTATTCTCAGAAACTGAATTTTAAATTCACATGCATAAGTATTTGCTCCGGAAGTGTTTTTGAGCTCATCCAGCCAGGGAATAGAAACAATACCATGTGATTTATCTAACCAGTTACAACTGAGAAATAGAGTCTGAACTTCCAATGATCATGCTCAATCCATAGAGGAAAAACATCTTTAAAAAAAATCAATAGAACGAATGTGCAGAAATCATGATCTGTCCACAGATCATCTAGGGCAGAAGAATTATCTGAATAAATTGCATACATTATTCTTTGTGAATTATTTGCATAGGTCTATCAGCTCTAAACTGTTCCACAAAAAAATTCTCTCTTTATATCTGTTTATACCTAGTAATTCAGGTACTGAACAAATATAGCAGCTATTTTGTTTTATGTTGTAAAAGTGGAATGTGTCAGCTACTTAGATATGCATGAGAATACAACATTAATTAAGACAATGTGTACTGTAGGGCAAAGATCCCTGTATTTACTGTCCTACCAGCTGTATGTTTTAAAACATTCACAATAGCAGCTTACAACTGCAGCACTATTGGACTCATGGTAACAAAAATTTTAGGTCTTACAAAATGTCATAAAAAGCTTGTGCACTATTTCTACAAAGTTCATTAATTATTTACAAAGTAATGTGTGAAATTAAGTTGGCTGCACTGCTTCCATTTAAATTACATGTCAGTGGGTCACGAATTTCAATTTTTTTCCTACTTATGAGTGACGACCTTTCACTTCTGCACTAGAAAGTAATAAACTTCAGGCCCAGTGTTAGATAAAGGGAAGTAAAGCAAAGCATTTATAGTATATATGCAAAATATGCACATTAATTAAACAGAGACTTTTAAAAAAGCAGGCACTGTAAATGGCCACTGCTTCGAGGCAGCCAAGAACTTAAATGCTGTCAATTTATGGGTGCTTTACAAGATGCTTCATTCCAATTTGGTCTAATAATTAGAGTTGCAGCTAATTATTTATTTGACTTATCACTCCCTTTTTCTGATTGTGGATAAAATAAAAAAGGAGTATCAATAGCAAGAGGATGGAAAAAGTGGAGTACAAACCTTCCCATCAACATCAGCACACCACGAGATATGGCAGAGTTGGTTCTTCTAGCCCTTTCACGGACCTGTACGATGGAGAAATCATTCTCCATCCTTACTGCCTGGTCACACTTCATGAATTCAGCCTAGTGAAGGGCACCAAACTAAACTATTTTCTTTTGCTTCCTTTAGTGATGGCAATGATGACACCTCCTGTCCTCCTCAACACTACTACCACTCATGTTATTTTACTTTGCTGTATTGATTATTTCCTCTTTCCTCTGTACAATGTCATTCTTCCCTTCCTCTTTCACCTCTCTGCACAAAAGAGCTGGGGGGTGCTCTCTGGTGTGAACACTCTCACAAATATTTGTTGCTGTAGAGTATTTGTGACAGTTTTGCTGTTCTCAATATTCTTGTAAATAAAATCTCATCAAGTCTAAAGTAAGAGATAGATTGTACCATTTAGGCACTGACTACAGGGAGGAATAACTTACTACCTCCTGTCAGTGCATGGAGGAGGTAAAGAAAGCAAGACGATGGCTTTTTATTTTTTTACTTGCTTTGTATTGCCATGCATCTATAGGAGATTCTGGATGGAGCAATCCATGAGCTTCCTTGATTGTGATGGTCCAAATAAGGGAGTGAGACATCTGCTATTAACTCATTGCATCCATGCAATGGAGTATATTTTTTCCTCAATATTTGTCATGCTTGTTGACCTTAATGTTCAGTTTTCCTTTGCAATACAATACCTTTCCTTTAAACAGGTCCAGCAATGGCTCTTGTGCTGACAAGAAGCAGGGAGAATGGGTTCTGATTCAGACAGACTTACTCAAGCTCTCTCTCTCTTTTCTGAGTCTTATCCATTTAGCTGAGAGGATAATTGATTTGAGTGTGTTCCCATAGACAAGGGCTCAGATATGAGATGTCACTCATAGAAACCTGAGGAGATGGTGGACTGATCCAGGCATCTGGCCCCAGCCATCACAGCCTGAGTAAGAGATGTCCACATACATGAGTTTCCTGATGCTAAAATCTAGGTGAGATGCATCTGCACAGCAATGTTGCGAAGGAAAATGACAGGGCCTTTTCTGGAGTGCCACTATGGCTGGTCTGCTATCTATGTGGGGGAGCCAGAGAAAAGCAAAGGCTCCCTGGTGAGACTTTGACTTCAAATTGGGGAAGACTGAGCTACAGTCCAGATATCAAGGACAATGGCCGTCAAATGATGGCTGCTGACATGATCAGAGCTGGAAAAGAACTGGTGTTGCTCAGGATTGCCCAGCTCTGCTGTGATCTCTGATTGACACTGGATCTTGAGGTGGCAGTTTGACAAAGTACTGCTGAAAACACTGGTCTGAAGGGAAGTTCCCATTGTGTGTGCCAGCCTGACTTTGGCTTTACTCTGCCACTCATGGTGAAGTGCTGCTATAACCTCGCTGCATCCTTAACATGCTAAGAAAGAGTTGCTAGTGGAGCAGTCATACTGCTGTGCCATTGCAGACAAATGGTGCCTAAATAGAAAAAAAAATGGTGCATCACTAGGCCCTATTTTACACCTACACCACCAAATTTCTCAGCAGTAGCATGGGGACTGGAGCACAGGGGTATCCATCAAAGAGCAACGCACCCTAGAACAGTAATCCCCCAAACACACTGAATACTAAAGAAAGACCCGCAAGTGAATTGTCAAGCATAGTCCTCGTAGTTTCACTGAAGAGAATCTAGAAATGGGTTTTCTCAATGCCTTCATGAGGTGTGCTCCGAACAGAATATAAAGCACAACTTAATGCAGTAGGGAAGAGCATATCTCAATGATCTTCCACTATGGAAACTACGTGCTTCTTCAGAGTCCCATGCAATTTTCCCACTATCCAATTTCCTTGGGGATGATACATAGCATATTTATAATGTACTGTATCAATACTCATCAGAAAGCCTTCAAGCTCTCTTGTCACAAAAGGTGTCCCATTATCTGGTAGGCCAAAACTAGGCAAGAAATGAGCTCTTCTGAGGTGCCATGTGAAAATATGAATACAAAGCGGTACAGTGCGTATAACAGTCAGTGTGTAGCCATGCAGTGCAATCAAGGGATAAGTAATATCCACTGCAATTCTCTGCCATGGTTTTTCTATGACTACTGGTTTCAAAGAGGCCAGAGGAACAGTAGTTCTATGCACTGTGCAGGCTGAGCATGCTTTCATAAGATGTTCAATGTCTGAGTGCAGCCCTAGCTACTAAGCATAACTACACAGAAGTTCCTTCTTCTTCATAAATCCCAAATGTCCTTTATGAACCACATCTAGAACTGCTTTTTGCAACACGGCTAGGAGCACTTCAATCTCCCTGGACACTCAATAACAGACTTAAAAGTGGCCATTCTTCAAAAACAGACTTCAATGAGAAACTGCAGAACTGGAGTTAATTTGCAAACTTGGCACCATCAGATTAGGCTTGAATAAATACTGGGAGTGGCTGGGTCACTACAAAAAATAATGTTCCTCTGTTGATACTCACACCTTCTTGTTGACTGTTGGGAATGGGCCAGATCCACTATGACTGAATTGGCCTGGTTAGCACTGACCCCCCACTTGAAAGGTGACTCCTCCTCAACTGTGACGACCGAGGCAAAGAATTCATTTAGTTTCTCTGCACTGGCCTTATTGTCCTTGAGTGCTCATTTAGCATCTAGATCGTCCAGTGGCCCCACTGGTTGTTTAGCAGGCTTCCTGCTTCTGATGTACTTTAAAAAAAATTGCTATTACTTTTTGACTTTAGCTAGCTGTTCTTCAAATTCTTTTTTGGCCTTTCTAATTATATTTTTACACTTAATTTGCCAGAATTTATGCTTCTTTCTATTTTTGTCACTAGGATTTAGCTTCCACTTTTTAAAGGATGCCTTTTTGCCTCTCACTGATTCTTTAACTTTGTTGTTTAGCCATGGTGGCTCTTTTTCGGTTATTTCACTATGCTTTATAATTTGCAGTATACATTTAATTGAGCCTCTATTATGATGTCTTTAAAAAGTTTTCATGCAGCTTGCAGGGATTTTACTTTTGGTGCTGTACCTTTTAATTTCCGTTTAACAAACCATCTCATTTTTGTGTAGTTCCCCTTTCTGAAATTAAATGCTACAGTGTTGGGCTGCTGTGGTGTTCCCCTCCACAGGGATGTTAAATTTAATTATATTGTGGTCACTATTACCAAGCAGTCAAGCTATATTCACTTCTTGGTGAATATACTCATGTCCTTTAGTGTTTTCTTAACAAGCCTAGAAACTCATATCCCATGAAGCGGGCAATAGGCTGGTTATTAGAGGTGCATCCCAAATTCCATTTTTCAGCGTAACAGTTGTAATCTACTTTCCTCGGTCTCAAATAGATCAGAATATACAGCCCCACTTCCCAAATGGAACAGAGATGAAAGATGAGTTATCTAGAACAAACTTTGAACTCTTTGACTTCTAGTTAATCTTTCAAGAAATGAAGGATATCAAGCAGAACAATACAAAATTATCCCCAAAAATGGAAAATGAAAGTAATAATAGACAGGATGTAGGAGGGGTCAGGACTTCTTATATCTCTCATAAGTCCCACTGTCCTTCATCTACCCTCTGTAGTCCCCTAGTGGCTGCACTTAGGGGGAGTGCTCTAAGGCAGTGTTTTCCAAACTTGGGACGCCACTCGTGTAGGGAAATCCCCTGTCGGGCTAGGCCAGTTTGTTTACCTGCCATGTCCGCAGGTCCGGCTGTTCGCGGCTCTCACTGGTCACGGTTCGCTGCTCCAGGCCAATGGTGATGGTGGGAAGCAGCGGCCAGCACATCCCTCAGCCTGCACTGCTTCCAGCAGCTCCCATTGGCCTGGAGCGGTGAACCGTGGCCAGTGGGAGCCGTGATCAGCCAGACCTGTGGATGCGGCAGTTAAACAAATCAGCCTGGCCCGACAGCGGCTTTCCCTAAACAAGCAGTGTCCCAAGTTTGGGAAACACTGCTCTAAGGCAATTGTTCACTGGCGGAGGACTGATTCTTCTTCCTCCCTTCCCCTTGCAAGAGAGGAGAAACTGGCTGGAACAGGGGTCAACCTCACAGACAGCCACTGGATAGGGCTTCAGTGCCTCAGCCTCTGAAAATGTATTGTCCCTTCACAGGATTTATCTCCTACTTCTCTTCCTCGGGCGTATTCCCTGGCTGTCAGCCAGTGCAGCTCTGGAAGTAGTGTGTTTCATCGCTATCTCCTTCTCAACTGACCTACCTCTGTTACTAACAGTCTCTGCATAGAGCAGCCTACTTCCTGGTTACCATACCCTTCCTATGGGAAGCTTCCTCTTTTAAGCCCCTTCTCTTCCAGGAGGAACAAGCTGTACAGCTGCACCTCATTAGGGCAGCACTGCCCCAGAGGAGCTCATTAACCTCCTCCTGGCCAGAGGGAGGATGTGTCGATTCACACAGGGAGTCAAAAATTCATTACTGAGCTCCCCTGCATACACTTTTCATGCTGAACATAGGACTGAGAATAACACAGTTCTTAATAAGGAAAGGAAGCCACACTGAGAAAACTGCCTTTTTCTTCAATAAATATTATTAACAAACTAAAAGCCACAGAAAGTGAAATAGTCATACTATTCGTGTTCTAGAAGGTTCCACAACAGGGATGTGACTAATTAATTTTGTGAATCTGATTAATGACTCACTTGGGGATTCTTTACATGGAAATTGCACCTGAAATAATTAGATTGATTATAATCGATTTTCAGTTGTTTCAGAGCATCTCAGTGTAAGGAGGCTCTTATTTTGAATTAAAAGCAACCACTTTCAATATAACTTAAGTCAGGTGTTTTTACTTTTGTTTTTTTACCACTACAAGTGGAGCTCCTGCTCCTATCTCTAGTCCACAGAGTTTGAAATAACTGCATGCAGCATTGGGGGGGAGAGTGAAATTCTGTTTTGTGCAGGATATAGTTTTAATTCTTCCATTTCTATTTATTTGCACCAATAAATGACTGTGCCCCTAAGAACAAAATTAAGTTTTACCATTTCATTTCCTCCTAACAACACAACCAGTACAGCCCATGAAAGAAGTAACTGGACTTTTGGACTCTTTTTAATGTCAGTTTTATAAACAATGAACTAAGGTCGAAAAGCCTAAAACTTTAAAATTTTGCCCTGAATTAATTTTTTAGTCTTACTTGTGAAACCTCATTGTCTGAGATAATCCATCGTGGAAGAAGTGTTTGTATTATACTGCTGTGTCTTCTACTGACACCAGTGTTACCACTTTGCCCAATGGTAGCTGATCTGGGACTCTGCAGGTTGTCTATACAGTGAAGGACAAACTGATGACATGGAGACTAGATATACTCTATGTGTATCTTGGTTTATTTACATGTATACACCAGTCCTGAAACGTGGGATGGTCAAAAAGCTTGCAAGTTGATCCCTTCCTCCAATAATCTCAACCCAACATCAGTGCTTGGTTCCCAAGGATCAGTTCTGTCAAGAGCTGAAGGCAGAGAACAAGCTCTGCTGCACTCCACATGGCGTCCTTTCTGCTTGTGTTATTCTACACAAAAGTCTTGCAAAACCAACACTCCCCATCCAAAACAACCCCTCACTTATACATTAATGGAAAACTATTTGTAATAGTTCCACCTGGTGACACATGCCATAACAATCAATTTTGATTAGTGCTAGATGGAAAATTTGCCAATGAAAATGTTTGAGTTGAGCTAATCAATAAACTCTTTCTGCAGCCTGAGCTGTAAATGTGGTTTCTTGGATATTAAAGGGTAGTAAAGCATTGGAGGAGTTTCACAGATATTACGTCATTCAAAGATCTGCCATTAACTTCGCAATTCTGCATGTATTTCACAACTCAAGTAAAAATGACTTCTAAGCTTGGCCCAAATTTACAAATATTATAATTGTGAAATTATTTATATATTTTGTATTTGCTTATCACTACACATTAACTCCAAATTTAAAACAAATATTTTTCGTTCATTTCATTACTGAATTATTTGGAGACATCAAGAAAGCAAAACAACGTAACTGTTAGAATTTGATCAAATTAATTAAAGGGGATTATTTTTTCAGAATAGTTCTGGAGCGAAGGAGTCCAAAAGCCAGGTAGAAAAGTCTGCATCACTCTTATATTGGAGTTAACACCATGCAGTATCTGCCAAAAAATATTTTGTCTTCATTTTGTGTTGCAGATCCACTGCAAGAAAAGAATATGAAATGCACCTGGTGATCAATAGTATTTTACAGTTTTTTACTAACTTTTTATAGGATATTCACTATAGACTATACCAGCCTCAGTTCTTTAGAAGCCTCTTGAGCCACAAAAATCTTTCTTAAGCCCCAGCAGACATAGGGGATGTTTGTTTGTGGTCTATCTGCTAAGGTTTAAAATGCAGTGTCCTGGAATCTACATACTGAAACATAGGAAAAGAACACATGCATGACATTTCTTGGTTCTTGGGTAACCTGCCAAAACAAGTCAGATGCATCTCTAAAGGATTCTAAATACAGAGGCATTATGTCAGCCCACAGCATCAAATGAAAATGAAAGTTTTAACCTTTATATTATTGGAATGTTTTCAATAGCTTTTCCCATATCGCTTCCCAGTAATTCCCATTTCCATGTCTCTAGCTAACTTTTATATGTTCCAGACATTGTGCTGCTTGTCAGGTTTTTCGAAGCTGTACATAACCCACAGTATATGTGGTATGTGGACTTGTCTTTTTTAGTTTCTCTAAAATTATCTGTTCCATGACATTTTATTAGCTATTTGCCATCTGCTCATAACATTCATAACGGTTTGTACATATATACAAATACCTATGAACTCTAGGCTATATTATGCCTTTTAATGCACATGAACAATACACTTTGACATCAATGCAAGTTAAATGTAGGTATCAATGGAACAATATGGCATAATATGTTTGTTAACATAAGTCCATAGCTCCATTGACTTCAACAGACCTAGACCAATTTATCCCCAACGAGAACCTGTCCCTAACTGTTTAGTAGTACTGTACTGCAAATCCAGCTGCTGTTTTAAATTCTCATTGCTTTCAACAGGATTTTTATTTCGGTATCTGTAAGCTGGAGAAATGCTGTCAATCTACTCTACTTATATTACTGATATTGTGAGAGTGCCTTACCAGCTCTTCAGTAAAGGTTGCACTGAGACTTTCACTCAAAGCAGGACTAAAATCCCTCTATTTCACATCTTAATGCTTACATTTAGTCTCCAAATTTAACACATTCACGCTGCAGAGGACAATTTAATTTTCAATTATATTTTATGATCAAAGATTTACTAACTTTGGCAGAGAGAATATTTAAAAATTAATCCTCATTGAAATTTTCCTTGAGATTGCAACTCATTTTTAGGCTCCTCTAACTTAAGAACTGCCATCCCTGAAGCAAGGATGGACATAAAGAAGTACTGGTAGGTGACTGAACTTTATTTCCTGGCCTCACTCACTTGATATGGATGAAGGTTACAAAGGTTAGTACCCTTCAGCTCATCTACATGGGAAGTTAGTTCACAACAAGCTAGGAAGTGAATTTACAGCACAGTAGCTTTTTCGCGTGGACACTCTTACTGCACTAAAGGTGCTTTTAAGAACTTTAGCCTCATTAAATTATACTAATCCTAACTAACTGAGAAGACTCTTAGTGTGCAGTAAGTCCATGCAGCGAGTTAGTGTAGGGTAGCTAATACACTGTAAATTCACACCCTTGCTTGCTACATATTAACTTCCTGGTTTAGGCAAGTCACTTGTCACATGACAGGGTCAGGACCAATGGATTCCAGTGGCTAAGAGTCCCATGGCCATATTTTTAAAGGTATTTAAGTGCCTAAAGATGCAGTTAGGTATCTAGTAGGATTTTCAAAAAAGTGCCTAGGCTACTAATGCCCAATGGAGCTGTTGAAAATTGCATTAGGTACCTATTGGCATCTTTAGGTGCCTAAATACCTTTAAAAGTCCTCAGTCCTGAGAAAGTCCAAATTTCACACACATGCACAATATAGAGTTGCCAATTTTGTTTGGACGTTGTGATAGAGTGTACCCTTATGTTCACCACTTTTACAAAATGATGATACATTTTGTACAAAGCATGGCTTGTCAGTTATTTTAAAACTCATAATTCACTGCTTATTATTATCTGGGTAAAATATGTGTGGCAACATGGTATGTAAAGTTATAAGACTCTACGGTATTATGTTACTAAAGCATATTCCATTTTTGGGGTAGCAGCCCAAACCAGTTCCCTAGAAACAAAAGTATAGTGAGCACCTCAGCCAGGTGTCAGCATAATTAGATAGATGATCACCTAGGTAAGCGGCCATTCTTTGGCAGGAGAAACTGTATAAGCAAGAAATTTACATTTTGGCAATGGAACTGCTGGGGGTTCCCATTCAAAACAGACTTGCTCTCACCTGAACCCCAGCTGGAGATGATTCTTAAAGAACAGAAATGCTCTAAGAAGGGGGAAAAGAGGATACAAATCACCCCTCTTCCCTCATCTCTAATCATGGCATCAACAATGTTTGAAAGACAAAAGCAACATCATTGAATTGGGAAGTGGTCCTGACTGAAAAATTCCAGCCAGACTGTTGTGAGAATGTGCTGAGAAAAAAAAATTTGTTTCAAGTTCACTTAGCTTACTAAGTTAGGTATTAGTTTGAATTTTAGTTTTTCTTTCTTTGTAACCAATTCTGACTTCTATGCTTCATTACCTGTAATCTCTTAAAATCTAACCTTCTGTAGTTAATAAACTTGTGTTATTGTTTTATCTAAAAAGGTATGTGTTTGGGAGCCTCCATTTGAGATAACAAGTTTTGTTCATAACATTTTCTATTAACGAAAGGACAGACTTTCTATCAGCTTGTACTGCAGAGAAGGCAATTGCTGGGAAGAACAAGACACACATTTCTAGGGGGGGACTAGTCTGGGACTGGAGATTTGCTGGTGTCACTCTGTAATATAATTCAGGAGTGGATGGCTAGAAGCACTCATATCATTCAGCTGGGAGTGATTTTTGCATGCTAGAGGCAGGGCCGCCCAGAGGATTCAGGGTGCCTGGAGCAAAGCAATTTCGGGATCCCTTCCATAAAAAAACTTGCAATATTATAGAATATTATATTCTCGTGGGGGCCCTGGAGGGCATGGGGCAAATTGCCCCACTTGCCCCCCCCCCGGACAGCCCTGGCTAGAGGCTGTTTGTCAACATGCTAGGAGTGGTTGTTTTCACAGCAAAGCAGTGTGAAAGGCACTCCAGGTTGGAGGGATGAGAGGATACAGCTGTTCAACTGTCCAGATTATACCCTGGGGAATGTCACATACATATCCCTAGAGGTTTCATCACATGACATAATCTTTAATCAAAGATGAATCTTTAATTCTTAGAGACTCCAGGACAATCCTGGAGGGTTGGCAAATGTAGCACACTATTCCCAGACAGGCGCCACTTTTTAAACACTAATCTTTAAACCTCAGAAATAGTTACTCTCCTTACTCATTATAACCTGCTTTAGCTCCCCAATGAGAGGCTGACAGAGCTGTCAAGTTCTACCAGGTCTTTCAGTTCCCTGACACTGACAGCCTGCCTCACCAGCTCTGCTCAGCACAGACAGCCAAGCCCCCTTGACACTGGGGAGACAAGCTGGCAGCAGTGCAACACAGAGCTGGGGGGGGAAAGGGGAATAGAGAGGGGGTGGGGAAGGAAAAAAGATTTTTGCATCAGGGTAAGGGAGAAAGCTGAGGTTTGCAGAGTGGGTCTTCTGTGCAGGGTGCTGAGTGATACTCTGCTGAACTATCAGTAATTGAATGGCTCAGCCCAGAGTTGGGGAGGGGGGGTGTTAGAGGTGGAGCTAAGGTCTCAGCACAAAGAGCCTTTCTATTACAGACACCTGAACACAGATAATCATGGTTCTCTTGACACTGCTGCATCAGCTCACCAAACATGTATATTTCAAACAAATGATAGTGTGTCCAAACAAGCACTCCACTGATTTATTTATTTATTTATTTACTTATTTGCTATCTATAACCTAAACTGTTATTCACCCAGCAGGTAGATTATCCAATTATCTAGATTTTGCCTGAGCCTCTGATCTCACAAAAGAGAGCCCAATGACTGAATACACAAAATCAATTTAGACTGTAATTGCTAAATTAGCAGGACACTCAGTCACATTGTCATCTCTGTGTCAAATTATGCCAGTAATTAAAGTCATCAGAAAAAGTGAAAGCAGGAATCTCTCACTCTTTTCGATTCCCCATTGGCATGCATATTTCATTTTCACTAAGCCATTTATAAAAATACTTTTTGGCTGTCTAGAGGCTGCTCAAGGATTTATTATGTGTCATGAAAGAATCTAATGGCCTATACAGCACGTGTGATGGGGAAATCCCAGAGGTACCTTGTACAGTTAAAAGTCATATCATTGCTCACTTTAACAGTACAAGGTCCTTGAACTGAATCTATGTTACTGCTGTCTTGCCACTAGGCGATTTTCTTACCAAGTATTGACGTGCTTGTTGCAGAAGAATGCAACCATTTAAATACCATTTATTCTTTGTTTTGTTGTATTTTATATCAGTCACTATATGTGCAGTACTTATAAACTAGTGAAGTTATAGAAGAAAGCCAAGGACTGTGGTTTAATAGTGCAGTAAGTATTGTTAATATAGTCTATTTTTCTTAATTCATACAAAATTAAGGGTCCAATCCTACAATCTTTAATAGAGAAGTCCTCAGGGAGCACAGTGAGATTCACTACATGATTACAGGTTTCAAGATTTAGTCCTTAAACAGAATAAATTTCACAGAAGAGTCCCAAATTTAAAATGTGGATATAATGTACTTCTCAAAGACCATTTGACCCAGAAGAAAGGAAACACTGGGCAAGAAAGATCCTGAACTCCTTGTTCCAGTAAAACTCCTAATGATATCATTAGAAATATTGTCTAAGTAAACAGTATATGATTGGACCCTATGTGTCTGGATAAAGCAGAGAATGCAGAAATCCTATTTCTATCAATCCTATTACTGATATGGACAAAGTCAAAATATTAAGTGCTGAAATGACAAACTACTATTTCTGACTGGTGTACCTACAGAGTGGGTAATTGTCAGAATTAATTTGTTTTGTGGGACAATTTAATGGTTTACACTTATTTTAATATACTAGCCACGCTTTCCCAGTGTTTATTTTCCTTTGAATCACGGCTTTGCCTAGTAACTGGTGTTATCAGAGTAGATTTTTTCTTTAGTTGCAAGCATTTTATAAAAACACTACAGGCTTTAAAATCTCAGGGGAACTTCAAACTTCTAAGAGCTTTTGGAAAAATAGATGCCTCAATCTAAACACTGACTCAACAAGTAACTTGTTTGAAGTGCTTCAACTCAAACAGAAGTTCACCTTTTAAGAAGTGCCAGTGATTTAGAATCATGTTACAAGTTTGCTATCAGAGCCAAATTTACACACTCAGAAACTCACAAGGATGTTTTCTCTACTGCTGGTTTGCCTCTTTACATTTAGCCAAAATACATTATTTTTTCTGCTTATCCTCTAATGCAACTGAAATTGCTACAACTGTCTCTGTGGCAAAAAAAAATTCAGCACCGGGGCATGACCAAACATCTTTGTTTATGCCTCAGCACCACTGAAAATGTCAGCACAAATCTGGGATAGTGTTTGTCAATTAATATGGAAGAAGAGGAGGAGAGAACACAAAACTTGTTTTTGCTGAGCTAATAAAAATGACATTTTTTTAAATATTTCTTGCAAAAGCAATAGCTCATACATAATCACAAACTATAGAATTATCTATATTTTTAAGGTAGGAAAAAGTTTGGGCCAAAACCTGGTTACTGTCTTTTGCTAAATGTTAAAATCCAAATGTTAATGGATTTTAAAAATTAACACTGTAGATGGGAAAGTTTAACATAATTAGGAAAGCAATATGATGAGAATATGAACCAAAAGAAAACTTTTCTTTAGAATGCGTTAAAGAGAAATGCAAGAAAACTTTTCTTTAGAGTGCGTTAAAGAGAAATGCAGGGTTCTTTGTATGTTGGCACAAAAGACCAGGGAAAGATAATGAACAGACCTAAGACTTAAAATTACCATGAAAGCATCTTCCTCTGCAACTACCAGGCATCAGGGAGCTTAGGTTTATCATACAGACAATCATCAGAAAGACCAAAAGTAGCACTTGTTTCCTCACTTAAGTAATTCTATGAAGTAAAAGAATGTTAGTATCTTCCTCAGAAAGTACAACATACTTGTTTCTAAATGGGATGAAATCTCAGTCCTGCTCAAGTGAACATGAAGTGGGTTTATTTACTTCATTTTGGTGGTGACTGTTGTTTTCCAGATTATAAAATTATGTAAAGAAGCTTCATGCACCTCAAATAACTATGTGGCTTAAATGAATCAGAGTAACCTCACCTAACCAGCTACAGAGAATTGGTAGGAAATTAATGTCTTCATACAGTAAGATTTTAAATCTACCAATTCACAGCAGCCCAATTCTGTAACTGCTATGTGGCAAGCTGACATTAGGTAAACAGTTTTCATTTATCAAGATATATGAGCTGCCCTGGCAAATGAGGCTGCAATTCTCCCTTTCAGGTTAACACAACCTACCCGTTAGTCTTTTTTTGTAGTTATTGCTGAATTACTTATGTATTTAAAATATATAAGGCACTGAATACTTCCAAAGAATATCATGTTCTTTTGGATCTCTACTGTACAAGGAAGTACAGAAAATTAAGACAAGGGAGACCCCTTGTGGACTGTAAAAGCAGCAGAGAATCCTGTGGCACCTTATAGACTCACAGACGTTTTGGAGCGTGAGCTTTCATGGGTGAATACCCACTTCGTCAGACGCAGGTAGTGGAAATTTCCAGGGGCAGGTATATATATGCTAGCAAGCAAGCTAGAGATAACGAGGTTAGTTCAATCAGGGAAGATAGGCTCTGTTCTAGCAGTAGAGCGTGTGGAAAACCAAGGGAGGAGAAATGGTTCTGAAATTGGCAAGCCATTCACAGTCTTTTTTAGTCAAGCTGATGGTTGTCAAATTTGATATGAACTGAAGCTCAGCAGTTTCTCTTTGAAATCTGCGTGTCCTGAAGTTTTTTTGCTGCAGGATGGCCACCTTAAGGTCTGCTATAGTGTGGCCAGGGAGGTTGAAGTGCTCTCCTACAGGTTTTTGTATATTGCCATTCCCAATACCTGATTTGTATCCATTTATCCTTTTCCGTAGAGACTGTCCAGTTTGGCCGATGTACATAGCAGAGGGGCATTGCTGGCATATGTGGACTGATTCTATTACCATATACAGTACAATGGTATCTGTTCAAAATCAATGGTTTCAATATAGTCTATAAAAATATTGTTAAAATGATTACAATATCTTTTTTAAAGGTAAACGTGATTAACAGTGCTGAAGTGTTTTTTAAATTAATTACACAAACCAGTGTAATGTGATTTGTACTAATGGAATGAATATACAGATGCAAATTCTATTTTCAGCCTCTCTAAAGGTGATGATACCCTTACATCTTTTAGATAATTTAGCAGCTTTCATTACAAATGTGCTAAAAATTATTATTGTTGTCATTAATAATAAGTATAGAGATGCACATGTTGTTGCTTGTGTAGGTGAATTAATTGCACACCAGGGGTTCCTAGTATTCCTCAGTTTGCTCCCCCACCCCTGATGATTGATGGACTTATTAGAGAAGGAAGTACCTCACAGGTTAAAAAAAAAAAACTTTGATTCTAATCATTCCTCAATTCTGTGGAAAGTTACTAAGGGATTGGGGCAGCACATACAAACTGTAGGGGACCCACCTTATCTGTGCTAGTCAAAGTTACAACTGCTCTGGATCCCTGGCAACATGTGCTATTCATGGACTACCTCAAGGATAAACCAGTCTGCTATCTTCAATGACACTGAGCAGTTTCTGCATGTAATTTTCAGGAGGGTTAATTATACTGATTTCCCCACAGGTGTACCAACAGTAAATCCTTTGATATTGCACCAGTCCCAATCCATCCCAGGTGCTATTGATTGCATTAATGTTCCCCTCATGGCAACCTGAGGCAGTGAAGATGCCTTCAAGTGAAACATACCTCCCTCTGTCACAGGACAATGGTAAACAATCACACAAAGAATAGTGCTTACAACAATGCCTTCTCTCTCTGCTTCACTGCAAAGATTCTGCCTCCTCTGAGCCCTGCCTGGCTTCCTAATATAAACCTAAAGAAATGTTATTAAAGTTAATGTTTAAAATTAAATATACACAAATTAAGAAGGAAGGTACTGTATATCTGGGGTCAGGCTTGAGTTATGAGGTATTACAGGTATCGGTTACAAGGATCACGGGATACATACATATCACATAACCAGTAAAGACAAAGATTGGGGTATGGGAGTTTTTAAAGTGTCAGTGGATAAGTGGGCTCGGGTACGCCACCCATGGAATGTATTTGTAATGGCAGGGAGAAAGGAGAAAGTAATCAGAACTGGGAGGTGGGGGAATCAAATCATTGCCTTAAGTGTCCTAATGAAGCCCTTATATCTGAGGTGTGTAGGAAAAGAGAACACCAGGAGACAATTCAAGGAGGAGGATGCAACAGGGGAAATAAGCAGCAGAAGAAAGTAGGGCAGTTGGCTGAATTTTTAAAGTGCCTGTACACAAATGCGAGGAGCCTGGGAAACAAGAAGGAAGAATTAGTAGTACTGGCACAGACAGGGAATTACACAATGTATTGGCATAACAGAGACATGGTGGGATAGCTCGCATACCTGGAGCACTGGCCATGGATGGGTATAAGCTGTTCAGGAAGGATAGGCAGGGCGAAGAGGGGGAGAGTAGCGGTCTGTATGTAAAAGAGCTGTATGAATGCTCAGAGCTCCACTACGAAACTGGAAATGAGCCAGATTGTGAAAGTCTTTGGGTTAAATTTAGAGGGGATGTCACAAGGGGATGTTATGGTGGGTGTCTGCTACAGACCACCAGACCAGAAAGAAGAGGTGGATGAGGCTTTTTACAGACAACTAGCAGAAGTCTGTAGAGATCACAGGCCCTGGTTCTCATGGGGGATTTCAATTATCCTGATATCTGCTGGGAGAGAAATACAGCAGTGCACAGGCAATCCAGGAAGTTTTTGGAGATCGCTGAGGACAACTTCCTGGTACAAATGCTGGGGAACCAACGAGGGGCCTTGCGCCTCTCGACCTCCTGCTTTCACAACAGAGAAGAGTTGATCGGGGAAGTAAGGGTGAACGGCAAACCTGGGCAGCAGTGATCATGACATGGTAGAGTTCAGACCCTGGTCAAAGGAAGGAGGAGGAGAGAAGCAGAACGCAAACCTGGATTTCAGAAAAGCGGATTTCAGCTCCCTTAGAGAAATGATGGGCAGGATTCCCTGGGAAGCTGAACTGAAGGGGATGGGTCCAGGAGAGCTGGCAGTTTTTAAAGAAACCATGCTAAGAGCACAGGAAAATACCATACCGATGTGCAGAAAGAACAGCAAGCGTAGAAAGTGCCCAGCATGCTTAGCAGGGAACTCAGTGGTGAGCTGAAGCAAAGAAGGAAGCTTACAAAAATGGAAGCTTGGACAGATGACTGGGGAGGCATATAAGATTATTGCTCGGGCCTGCAGGGATAGAATCAGAAAGGCCAAAGGCAATTTGAGTTGAAACTAGCAAGGGATGTGAAGGATAATAGGAAGGGGTTTTACAAGTATGTAAACAAGAAGAGGACTAGGGATGGTGTAGGTCCCTTACTCAATGAGGCAGGTATCCTAGTGGTGGAAGATATGGAAAAGGCTGAAGTACTCAATTCCTTCTTCACTTCAGTCTTTACGGGCAGGATCAACTCCCAGACTACTACACTGGGGAACGCAGAGAGAGAGGAGAGAGAGCAGCCCACTGTGATAGAGGGTCAGGTTAGGGACTACTTAAAAGACGTTAGACGTGCACAAGTCTATGGGACGGACGAACTGCATCCGAGGGTGCTGAGGGAGTTAGCTGATGTGATTGCAGAGCCGTTGACCATTATCTTTGAAAATTCATGGCGAACAGGAGAGGTCCCAGAGGACTGGAAGAAAGCAAATATAGTACCTATCTTTAAGAAAGGGAAAAAGGAAGATCCAGGGAACTACAGACCAATCAGTCTCACCTCAATCCCTGGAAAAATCATGGAGCAGGTGCTGAAGGAATCCATCCTGAAACACTTAGAGGAAAACGCATGGATTCACCAAGGGTAAATCATGCCTGACCAACCTGATTGCTTTCTATGATGAGATGACTGGACTTGTGGATGGGGGCAAAGCTGTTGATGTTGTATACCTTGACTTTAGTAAGGCTTTTGACACGGTTTCCCACAGCATTCTCATCAGCAAACTAAGGAAGTATGGGTTGGAGGAATGGACTGTGAAGTGGATAGAAAACTGGTTGAATCAACGGGCTCAGCGGGTAGGTATCAATGGCACACTCTCTAGTTGGCAACCAGTAACAAGTGGTGTGCCCCAGGGGTCTGTCTTAGGGCCCGTTCTATTCAATGTCTTCATTAATGATCTTGATGATGGGATAGCTTGCACATTAAGTAAATTTGCAGATGACACCAAGTTGGGGGGAGTGGTGGACACGCTGGAGGGCAGGGATAGGATTCAGGGAGACTTAGACAAATTGGAGAAGTGGGCCACAAGAAACCTCATGAAGTTCAACAAGGACAAGTGCAAAGTCCTGCACTTAGGACAGAAAAACCCCATGCACTGCTACAGGCTGGGGACTGTTTGGCTAAGTAGCAGTGCTGAAGAAAAGGATCTTGGGGTTACGGTAGATGGAAAGTTGAACATGAGCCTACAGTGTGCTCTTGTAGCCAAAAAGGCTAATAGCATACTGGGCTGTATTAGTAGGAGTGTTGCCAGCAGATCGAGGGATGTGATTATTCCCCTCTATTCGGCACTGGTGAGGCCGCATCTGGAATATTGTGTCCAGTTTTGGGCGCCACACTACAAAAAGGACGTGGAACAATTGGAGAGAGTCCAGCGGAGGGCAACAAAAATGATTAGAGGACTGAGAGCACATGACTTATGAAGAGAGACTGAAGGAACTGGGCTTATTTAGCCTGCAGAAGAGAAGACTAAGGGGGGATTTGATAGCAACCTTCAACTACTTGAGGGAGCTAGGATGCTCCAAGGGAAGGGGGAGCTAGGCTGTTCTCAGTGGTGACGGAGGACAGAACAAGGAGCAATGGTTTGAAGTTGCAGTTGCGGAAGTCGAGGCTGGATATTAGAAAAAACTTTCTGACTAGGAGAGTGGTGAAGTATTGGAATGGGTTACCTAGGGAGGTGGTAGAATCTCCATCTTTAGAGCTATTTAAAGTCCGGCTAGACCGCACCCTGGTGGGATTATTTAGGGAAAATGGTCCTGCCTTTAGCAGGGGGTTGGACTAGATGACCTCATGAGGTCCCTTCCAACCTTTTGATTCTATGATTCTATGATTCTATTAAGAGTGCAAGTCAGTATCAGTGTAGCGAATAAGTACATGGGTGGGGTGCATCCCTTGGTTCATCAGAGAAGGAATTGGTTCATTTCCCTGGTCTGCAGTCTCAATTACTCAACCTGGTGTCCCATGATGTGTTCCATATAGCTGTCTCTGGACCACCTGATGGTGTTGGACACCATGAGCTGTCTCATGAGCCGGGCATAGCATTGACCAACTAAGCACACGCTCAGTAGCCCTGGGCTCTCAGGGTGTCAGCCAATGTGGTGTACTTCAACACCTTCTGTGCTCCGGCCTCTTGGAAGGCTGGTAACCTGTTTTCAAGTACACACACTCCTTAGCCATGCAGATCTGTGATGTTAATTACATAATTGCCAACATATTTACACTATATCCTCAAGCATCTCATATCTCCTGTGTTCTCAGGTGCTCTAGACTGGCTGGAAATTTTGAGATCAGGTGGAAATCAAGATGCTAGCTTCTGCATAAATATATGGACTCAATTACAGTACTATTTGGACTTGTGGTGATGTTAACAACTATATGACAAGTTAACTTTCTATGTGGGAGACTGTTATAATCACTCAGGATTGATACATATACTTCTCTCTTAAGGTTTATTAGGCACTCAGGTATTATGATGTTAGGTATAATTTAAAAAAAGCTGGTACAATAGAATGGAACAGAAAAAGGAACTGTTTCTAAAATCATGATCATGTAACACATACATGCAAGGAAGGTTGAATTTAGATGGCACAGGCAACCTTAATTTTGGCTTTTCTGAACTTGACTTCACAATCTTAAAGATCTTTTAACATAGTTTTTGGATGCAAACTATACTACATTGGCCCATTTCCTTTTCTTCCATACTGATTGGCAAATATGAATAAATGTTCCCTCCTGATTATCTATGCATTCCCAGGATTTGACGGAATTATTGCCGCAGTTATAAGAAAAAGTACTTGGCATTAGAAATAGAGAATGTTTCTATCTCTTATAAAGACCCTGGAAGAAAAGGTGAACAACCATGCTATTCACTAGCTGGAACGTGAGCATGGCAGTGCTGTCTTCTCTTTCTAAATTAATAATACAGGGAAGTTACTTCAGGAGGAGATCTAGGCATGCTCCATTCCCCTGATTAGCTAGCTGAGCCTGCATATGGCCCTGGATATTTCAGCATGCAAACCATAATAAATCCGTAGTTCTAAAGGGCTTAAAGATGGAGGGCAATGGTGAAGGTATTTGAATAAATGTCCTGGAGCAATGACATTACCAAACTCAGTACCTTTTAGCTAAACTTAAGTAGAGATTTATAAGAGAATGGTCGTTCTAGAAGTGAACACATTTCTTTCACCTTTAATTCCATGCTGCCTCCCCTCTCATCCAATATGCTCTCATTCAGCCTTTACCATCTTCTTGGTTTCTTGTAAAGTCTTGCCCCAATTCTCCACTATGTCTCAGCTGTACGGAATGCAGCAGACTGGCATAGGAAGTGATATGCCACCTCTGTCAGTTTTACACTAATGGAGATTCCTCCTACACAGGGGAATTTTCTTGGCAGAGTCTGCAGCCAATTAAATTCACCTTGCATCATGTCAGCAACACAAAATTAATTTAAAGGACTGGAGAAGAGGGCCCTCTCTCTCCAAAGTAGAAAAACATAGAAAATTCTTTATGAATCTTTCCCCCTAAAGAAAACCAAATCTTCTAGCTAAAGAAAAGGTGATTTAGCAGACTGTCCCGTTTAACTGCACATTTCTTATAACTTACTCTAAGTGGCTTTCTCCTGAAGTGCCCAGAGGTCCTTAGTTCCATCTAAACTATCCCTATAGGGACAGCAATTCCTGCTAAACATATGGAACAAACTCAGAGAACAAATATATAAATATATTTGTGCTCTTGACTGTGAGTTGATGCACAAGCTATTGCTAAGGGCAAGCCTGTTTAGGTGGCAAAATAACTTATCTTCTGCTTACAGTGAGGACTGAAAAAAATATCAGCCTTTTTGTGTTTCCTTTGCCTAAAAAATCTGTTACCTTCTCAAAGAAGGAGATCAGGTTGGTTTGGCATGATCTACCTTTTGTAAAACCATATTGTATTTTGTCCCAGTTACCATTGACCTCAATGTCCATAACTACTTTCTCTTTCAAAATTTTTCCCAAGATCTTGCATACTACAGCTGTCAAACTAACAGGCCTGCAGTTGCCTGGATCACTTTTTTCCCCTTTCTTAAAGATAGGAACAATGTTAGCAATTCTCCAGTCATACGGTACAACCCCTGAGTTTACACATTCATTAAAAATTCTTGCTAAAGGGCTTGCAATTTCATGTGCCAGTTCCTTTAATATTCTTGGATGAAGATTATCTGGGCCCACCGATTTAGTCCCATTAAGCTGTTCGAGTTTGGCTTCTCCCTCGGATGTGGTAAAATATACACCAAGATACAAACTAATGTTCAAAAATAGGCTGTATTGTGCCATTTTTGCACCAGTGGAATCCTTTTGGTTTCAGCGTATTCCTTATGAATAATACTGATTTGCAAGTGAGAGCTAAATCAGGCCCTCCCAACACCAGTCCTAATTCTCCACTGTCTTATATATTATTGTTTACTGCCCATGACCTGTCCATGACATTTACTAAAAATACCTGTGATTAAAATGTAGCCTTAGACATAATCAATAGGTTTAGAACATTCCAGATATTCACCTAAAATCTGGAATGATACTGAGTAATTAACAGCGGGTTTGCAATGGCCAGTTGCTCACCCACTGGGAGAAAAGGCATCAGGAAAAATGTCTCTCAAGATGGCTTCAGAGGATGCTTCAAAGTACACTCTATTAGCTAGTCTTTTGTAACTTACTTCTACAAAACACATAGGTCATAGTGACCCCTATTAAACTATCAATTTTCCTAACTTCCAATACACTACTTATCAACAAACATACCTAACAATCTTAATGGTAACAATACTTCTATATCGAAGGCAGACAAATCCAAAGGTCTTGTCCACCAAGGTTTTCAGTCTCAATTGTTGACTTTTCTTTCCCCTCCTCCCCTTCTGATTAACAGAAACTTCCAACTAGTTTGGACCTTGCCTCCAAAAAATCTGCTTTTAATTTAACCCTCTACTATGTGGCGTTCTATTTTATTAATTTATGATGGCTGAATGCACATAATATGGTTGCAATTCACTCGATCACATTCTGGGGTACACACTCCTCAAATCTAGGGTAACAGTAGCATTTCACAAACAATTTGCCTAGGTGTAAATAGCTACACAAGGTGTAAGCTGGTGGAGAACCATGTCCAGTATGTATAGGTGCCCAAGAAGTACACACTTGAACTGGTTTTATAAAGGCAAGAAAGGTAATATATATGTTTTCATGTGTTTCTGACTGTTTCTCAAACACGCTGTTCTTTCCTCCTTATGCTTTTGCTTGAAATTGTGTAAGCACAACATATGATATAAAACGAGCCTTTTGATTTTTGCACTTTTAAATTATCTGATGTGAAAATTCATTCTTGTCTGAACTGTTCAGAAAAAGCAAAATCCTGGGGGTACAAAATTGCTCAAAATGAAATGGACTAAATATGTGCATTAAATTTTATTTCAGAAATTACCTTTTGCACATCTCTCTTTCAAATACTTCTCTCCAGAGTGCAGTACTTTGGACATACTGAAAAGTTTTGCTACAGAAAAACAGTTTGACAGCCTATGTAAACTACTCATTGAAGGTTGGCGAAGAATTCTGATGACTATGGCGTCTTCTCCAAAATGTGAATGTTACTGCAGTTTTTCAGGAGTGGGCGTTGTGTATCTGCTTCTTCACCGTTTAGAGATACATTTAGATCTGCACAAACCAAAGCTCTAAATCTAACATACCTTTCTTTCAATTGTTCTAATGACTTTTGAGCCAGTATATAACACTCTCTGGGGCATTACATATCTGGAATATGTGTACTTATGCTCATCTGTTCTTTTGTAAAATATAAATCAAGATATCTGACCATTGCTTGTTTTCTTGGAATATCTATACTTTCAAAGAGCTACATTTTAAAGTCCTACATACACCTATTACCTCTGTAAGTCTCATTAACCTTTTTTTTGGAATTAAGAATCTATCTTAAACATTGGCTGTTTTAAAGTTTCTAAGATCATGCCAAAGTAATAGCATCATTCACAATAACAATGTTTATTAATTGTCCCATCATATTATGTTACTTGATTAATTACACCGCAATGGCCCCCTGTACAATGCTGTCGCCATCATAACATGCTGAGAAACCAGAGATTGAGACTCTCTTCAGTCTCTTAACAAGATCTTGATTGTAGTATAAGCGACAGATTAATTCCCTGAGTTTAGCTGGAGGAAATGTACAGTTCTATGTGTGACAGGTCTTGCAGTCACATGCAATTTCTTTGGGGACCATGCTGCAATAAGTTTAAGACTGTTTTATGTATTATTGTGAACCAGGGCTTGTATTCAGCTCTTCCAGGAACTGAGAAGGGAGCAGGGGGAACCCAACCTTTGCTGAAAAGCTGGAAAGACTTTGGGCTACCAGGACTCCATAAACATTATGGGTGATTTCTGGAATGTTTAGGGTGAGTTTAAAGCCATTTATTGTTTCTTGTTTTCTCTGTAATTTTTTTCATCTAAGAATAAATGTACTTTGCTTTAGAAAAGCGGAATGGTCACTTTAAAAACACTGTCATTGTTCTCACAGAGAAAGGAAAGAACAAGCACTGGCGTTTAAGCATGCTGGTGACATCAGTGTATAACAGGGGCCTGAGGAGCCTTAACACCCACAGTTAGAAGGGAGAAAGACATGTTTCTCTTCTCTTGACGTCTGAAAACTTCAGTGTCCTGGAGGAACCACAGAGGGGAAATACAATGCAGTTATCTTGAAACTGTTACAGTATGTATCTGACTAGTTTATTATGCATTCATCTTTCTGCTTACCCACAAGCAAACTTCTCACCCCTTGCTTTTTCTTAACCCCTCCCCTATACTTGATATTTCCCCATGAGGCTGTGTGTGTGCAGTACCTCTTAGTTCTGAAATGCCTACAATTGCAATTAAATAACTAAAGATTTTCTTTCAAGGGAAAATATATGTAGCCAATGCCCCCATTTTTTTTTCTTTATTTGTAATTTCCTAAATCTTTTTTAAAAAACAATCTTTTAGCAGTTACTAAAACCATCCTCAAGCAAGGATCCCAATCAGTTTCTATTGCAGGGATCAGCAACCTTTGGCATGTGGCCCACCAGGATCATCCGCTGTTGGGCCGCGGACATTTTATTTACATTGACCATGTGCAGGCACGGCCCCCCGCAGCTAGGGCCGTCCTTAGCCATAGGCAGAACAGGCAGCCGCCTAGGGCACCAAAAGGTCTGGGGGCACCAGACGGGAAGCAGTGGAGCATGTAAGAGCAAGGCTGCTGGGTCCTAGAGAGAGCTGAATGCTGCACAGTCTGAGGGAGGTGATTGGCTGCTGCGAAGGGCTGGGAGAAGGAACTCACCTTCAGGGGTGGAAGCTTATATGGGCTCTGCTTGGGAGCTCTCTCCCTCGCCCCCCCAGCACCCAAAAATTGGCAGCAGCAGGGGTGGGGAGGCCACACATGATGGCAACCCCTGCCCCGGTACCCATCATAGGGGAGGCGAGTGGGCTTTCTGGACCTGAGAGAGTCCCTAGGAGCATGTGCAGTGACTGTGGTGCAGAGTGAGTGTGCCACGGGTGGGGGGAAAGGGGAGAGGAGGGGTCCCTCCCCCTGGAGCTTGCTTCTGCCAGTAAGGAGGGGGAGAGTCCTCTCTGGCCTAGCCCTGGGGCAGCCTGTCTGCATCCCAAGTTCCTTATCCCCAGCCCTGCCCCACCCAGAGCCTGCGCCCCAGCACCCCAACCCTGAGCACCCTGCTGCAGTGTGAACCTCTCATCCCCAGCCCCATCCCAGAGCCCTCACTTGAGGGAAAAACGTGCAACTTAAATTTGGTGGTCAGTTTGGAGTATCATTGTGTTTAAGCACAATACTTGATTATTTTACACCCTTTAAAGTATACAGGTGTTACAAAGTGGGAATGTTCTTAATGTTTTCTCTGACTACTGGTGTGGGTGCCTCAGTTTCCCCTATGCATTTCTCAAGGATCTAGATGGTGGGATAAGGGTGTGATTGTTGTAGAGCCCTAGAGTGCCAGTGTGATGCCGTCTGCACAGAGAATGGCCGAAACCCTGTCTCCGGGCAACTGATGGCCTGGGTCGCTCTCCTGCAAGGTGCCAACTGAAGGTGTTGGAGAACAAAGAGATCAGGTGGCCTCCTAATGCCTGGAAAAGAGACAAAAGGCCAGAGGAGAGTGGTGTCAGTGCCTGTTTGGACTTCCGGGAAGTGCATGGTGTGGAAGAGGATGCTGGGATGCTTGGAACTACTCCATACAAAGCCAGTCAGGACTCTGGGGGAGCCTCCTCTCTCTGAGCATACTGTCTCCAGAGCAAGATGCTTACACCTTCCTGGGTCTGGTCTACCTCAGAGCATTCAGCATGCCTTCCACACTGTGCGCTTTCCGCAGCGAGTGTGCCCAGGCAGGTCCTGGGGCAACCAGAGGTCCCTGCACCCCAACTCAGCCAGTCAGAAAGCCAGCCAGAAAAACAGGTTTATTAGACGACAGGATCACAGTCTAAAACAAAGCTTGTAGGTACAGAAAACAGGACCCCTCAGTCAGGTCCATCTTGGAGGGTGGGGAGCCTAGACCCAAGTTCTGGCCTCTCCCCATTTCCCCAGCCAGCTCCAAACTGACACTCCCTCCTCTAGCCTTTGTGTCTCTTCTGGATCTCTTCTGATCTCTTTGTCCCCAGCACCTTCAATTGGCACCTTGCAGGGGAAACTGAGGCACCCACACAGTATTCAGAGAAAACATTAAGAACATTTCCCACTTTTTCAACAAGTGCAACAAAATATAATACCGTATATTGAAGCAGGCAAGTGCTGCTTCTGACTTTACACTTTTAATTGACCCTTGTAATCTTGTGGTGCCGACGCATTGTAGCTTCATTTTATATCGGCTTACAGGGCGACAGCGGGGGGGGTGGGGTGGGCACCACCATTTTGGGCACCACCAAAAATTATACAAACCTGCCGCCTATGCTACCTGTGAGTGTGACTCTTTCCCCCCTGGCGTGAGGGCTGTCAGGGCTGTGTTGGGTGAGGTGCTGAGGGGGAGTGAGGCTGGCTGCCTACCTGCTGAGGAATGACAGTGAAAGTAACTCACTTCCTCGCAGGCAGCCAGGATTGGAATGGTCACACACGGCTGGGCTGGGGATAGCCAGATAGCATGTGAAAAATCAGGACAGGGTTGGGGTAGGGTGAGCAGATGTCCCACTTTTATAGGGACAGTCCCAATTTTTGGGTCTTTTTCTTATATAGGCTTCCTATTGCCCCCACCTCCCATCCTGATTTTTCACACTTGCTGTCTGGTCACCCTAGGTGGGGTAATTGGTGCCTATATAAGACAAAGCCCCAAATATCGAGACTGGCCCTATAAAATCAGGACATCTGGATCTGGTCACCCTAGCTGGGGAGCGCATCTCTCCCCCGACTCGCAGTGATCCATCTCATCCAGGGGGAGCTGCACAGGGCAGGATGAGCTGCTGTGGCTCCATGGGTGCCCCGTCCCTGAGATCAGATGCTGTGCTAACTTCACCATGGTCCGTTGAGCTGGCGGTGTGTCCATTGGCATGTGATCGGACCTGAGGGTTTGCTGCTGCTGTTGCCACTCTGCACCCCAAGATGTGCAGTTTTCCACCTATCTCCTCTTCTACTGCAGCTGTTGAACCAGCAGGCTGGGGGGTGAGCCAAGCATGAAAGCAGTACTGTGTTGCCATTTTGATTGTCATTGAGCAAATTTGTTTGCCAAAAATGCTTGCTAAATCCTGAATTCAATTTCAATATATATTTTTTTTAAAAAAATCAATATCTTAGCCAAAAACAGAAAATTAAGTTGTTGACAATTATTTGTGACAAGTTTGGTATGGGGAAGGGAGTGGACCAGTTTTCATCAGAGAAACAAAAAATGTTGACTGACTTTCCTATAGCCCTGTTACTGCTAAATAGAGCCCTCCAACAACTGTATATGTCATCTCCTTACTAGTGTATAGAGCAGGGGTCGGCAACCTACGGCACATGTGCCAAAGGTGCACACAGCAAGCTGATTTTTGATGACACGCAGTGGGCTGAATGGCTCAGCCCACCGCTGCTCTGGATTCCGGCTGCTGCCCCATTGCCACTCGGGGTCCCAGCTGCCCCCACTCAGCACCCGCTGCTGGCCTGGAGACCCCCAAGGAACCCCAGGCTGGCAGCAGGCTGAGCAGGCCGGCGGCTGAGACCCCAGCTGAGCCACTCAACCCGCTGTCGGCTGGGGTTCCCATTCACTCAGCTGGCAACTGGGGCTGAGCGGGACTAAATTCAACGAAATAGGAAACAAGAGCAACTAATGACAAAGTGCAAGAACCTAGAGCAGTGGTCCCCAACCTTTTTCGTCTGGCGGGCCGCCAGAACGCAGGACCGTGGTGGCAGGACGAGCATCCAGCGAAATGCTGCCGAAATTCGGCGCAAGCAGTGTCATCCAGAGGCACTGGCGCCAAAATGCCGCTGAATTTCGGCGACATTTCGGCAGATGCTCGTCCTCCGGCCAGTATGCGGGTGCACTGAGAAGCCCCTGTGGGCGCCATGGCGCCCGCGGCACCACGTTGTGGACCCCTGACCTAGAGAGCCTCCTGAAGCATGGTGATCATTTTGATTTAAATGGACTTGAACTGTACGAAGAATTGAGTTGTTGCCACATGCAAAATCAATGATGGACATTGTACAGTTTATTCATACCAGCAAACTTGCCACTCATATTCTACTGACAATTCCTGTAACAGTAGCATCAGGAGAACGGAGTTTCTCAAAACTAAAGCTCATTAAAAACTATCTCCGCTCTACAATGAGTCAGGAACACTTGACTGGTCTTGCTATTCTTACAATTGAACAAGACATCACTTTGTCTTTGTCATACGATGACATTATTACTGATTTTGCAGCCAAAAAGCCAGAAAGATTGCTTTTAATTAAAAACTAATCCTTGTTTCAATACCTCTTCATATACATTTCCAATAAAATGTTGACAAATTTAAAAAATTATATTATTTGCATCATTCTATCAAATCAGAATTTTTTCTATAATGCTACTTTTTAGTGCTAGTTCATCAGCATTACAGTGTGCTTAATTAAGTTAAACTGGTTTTAGTAACATGCCTGTGG
Organism: Chelonoidis abingdonii; assembly: GCF_003597395.2. Taxonomy (NCBI): domain Eukaryota; kingdom Metazoa; phylum Chordata; order Testudines; family Testudinidae; genus Chelonoidis; species Chelonoidis abingdonii. The sequence continues at coordinate 278,637,181 of NC_133769.1, read as the reverse complement.
CAAGTTTTCCAATACTGTAAGCTTATGTCTGTGTTTCTAAGAGCAAGACAGGCACAGGGGCACCAGTTTAATAATCTCGCCTAGGGCACCATAAATCCTAAGGACGGCCCTGCCCGCAGCTCCCAGCGGCCACAGTTCACCATTCTCAGCCAATGGGAGCTGTGGGAAGTGATGGCGAGCACATCCCCTGTAGCTCATGGCTTCCCACAGCTCCCATTCTCTGGGAACAGTGAACCATGGCCACTGGATTCTGATGGGCCGCATGCCAAAGGTGCCAACCTCTGTTCTATGGCTATAATCCAAATAATTTTACTGATTTTTTTCTCTTAACTATAAATTTGTGGCATTTTGTGTCTCAGAAAGAAGGCATTCACAAAACATTGTTGTTATTAATAGCACTGTAGCATTACCACTTCCTTCTCTTCATTCTATCCGGGGGAAGCAGTAGATATTTGATCTTATTGTGATCTTATGCATTATGTCTTACCATATTTTGAGGAAACAATATAAATTAACTCAGACGAAACTGATGGTTGATTTTTAGTGGCAACTGTATTTGCTAATAGGTGGAGCTGCTCCAAAGCTTTTAAATTTAAATTTTTCATGAAAATTTTCACCAAAATTTTGACCAAAAAGGATTCTTCTTTCCAAAAATGTTTACAAAAAAATGTTCCCATTTTTCAACCAGTTCTGCTAATGGGACTTTTCATTCCACTCTGTTATATTCACACTTAAAAAACATTTAAAAAATACAAAAGGATGCATCCAAATTTCATAATCTTCTTTACGTAGCCCTTGTCCTCTTCCACAAACCAGTCTTTCTGCTCACTTTTCATCTGTCCTTTCGTGTCTTTAGTAAAACTATAAGATCTTTTATTTAAATACTTTCAGACATTGTCAAAAGGTATTTCCACCTATTTAGGTTCATTCGTTAAATACTCGATTAGGTTACCAGGCAAAGTTGTGGAATCCCCATCACTGGATGTTTTAAGAACAGGTTAGATAAATACCTGTCACGGATGCTCTAGGTTTACTTTGTCCTACCTCAGGACGGATGGTAAGGACTAGATGACCTCCCAGGGTCCCTTCCGGCTCAACACTTCTGTGATCCTGTGATTACTGTTCCTGTTATAGAATACCAGTTTAAAAATCCAGTACATTGACTGTCAACTGAGACCATCAAATTTAGGCTAGAATCCAGCAAAGAATATGAACAAGGATCTTCCCAGGGTCCAAAAGGAGATAGACACACAAATCCCATGGACTTTCAATGGGAACTAGGTGCCTAATTCCTACGGACCTCCTTGAAAATGCCAGTGTTGAGTATATTAGTTTTCCTATTTACTTCATGAATCTATTCACATGTGAAGAGTTAAGCATGTTGTCAAGGTTCCTTCCCCACTCTGAAATTTAGGGTACAGATGTGGGGACCTGCATGCTTAATTACTAGCTTAGATCTGGTATCGCTGCCACCGCTCACAAGCACTACTTTTCTTCCCTGAGTAGTCTTGAGAGACTTCACCAGTTTCCTGGTGAACACAAATCCAAACCACTTGGATCTTAAAACAAGGAGAAATTAACCATCTCCCCTCCTTTCTCCCACCAACTCCTGGTGGATCCAGATCCAACCCTCTTGAATCTAAAAACAAGGAAAAAATCAATCAGGTATTAAGAAAAAGGCTTTTAATTAAAGAAAAGAAAGGTAAAAGAAAACCCTCTGGGAGAGATTAGCATACCAGCTACTCTCACAGACGACAGATTCCAAACACAGAAGATGTTCCCCTGGGCAAAAATATTAATACACACAAGAATACCCAAATTTGATAATTCTCTTAATGGTACCAAGGCAAGTTATAAAGAAAATAAACATAAACCTATTTATCCCTTTCTAAAACGTACTACTCTGATAAGAGGCTGGTTCCTTGATCTTTTTCACTCCTTCTGAAACTGAAACTCTAAACAAAGGAAAACTTCTCTCCTTCCTTTCGAAACATCTTGTTCCCCCATTGGCTAGGTGAACTTCTTAACCCTTTACAGGTAAAAGAGGCATTAACACTTAACTATCTGTTTATGACACATGTGCTTAAGTGTTTTACTAGATTGGAGATTTGTAGCTTAGAAACAATAAGTGCTGCACAAATCACAAATTGATTAACACATCTCTTGACAGTAGAAGAGTTTTTCAAGGAGTAGTGCTACAGATGGCGGAACTCTGAGTGGTTTGCACTACTCTCTTTTAGGAATTTCTGAAAAAAATCATTACTTCCTATTAAAATTCTGTGGCAACATTTTACACTGCCTACAAGGTGAAGATTTCAATTCTCAGGACTGATCAGATTTAGTTTACCAATTTGTCTCCATGTAATATTCCAAAAGAGTGCCTACTGAAAAAAAATATCCATTTTACTACTACACTGTACATTTCCAAGATTATATTTTAGATTATGTCACATTCTGTTATTTAAAGGGAAAATTATACAGACTATGCTTTTCTATTCTTATCAACCATTCCGTAAAGCATTGTGAGGCTATAACAATTGATAAAAGAACAAAAATGAATCATTATATTGTAAGCAATGCTGAGACCAGTAAGGACTAAGAACTACATTAAAGAGGAAAACCTCAATGGTAAAAGAATATATGGAACAGCATATTGAACTATGAATTAAAGCTATATTCAATGCAATTAAAGGATAGGGGTGTTTTTAGAATAAAATTCAAGAAAAACACTCTAATCTCAGCTAGGAGTATTGGTTTAGTGCAATTCATGCACTGGCAGTAATTGTTTATCCTGGTGTTTCAAAATTATGGGTGGGTTTTTTTGCACTCTTTATCAGATGCAATATATAGGTAGAGTGAGTTGGCAGAACTATTCATAGCAAATAATTTGAAAAAGGTAGCCCATTTTTTTCTGTTAATTAATTCCATATACTTGGATTTTTACAATATATTCATTATTCAGAAATGATTGACAAATACTTTATATTAACATATACTTACGAGCATTACTGACTATTCTCTTGACTATTCTCATTATTCATTGTGCGATTAAGTCACATGATTTTGTTTCTTTCCCTCCCTAGGTGACTGAATCTTTTACAAGCAGGAGCAGGGAAATCAAAGACATATCAATTGTAGCATAAACCTTTTGCACTAACAGTTATTCACAAGGTTTTTGGTTTTTTGGTTTTTTTTTTTTTTCCGATACCATTTTGTGAAGAAAAATATTTATAAATTGTATGAATCTTTGTGGGAAAACCAAAACATCTAACATCTGCATGTCTTCGTTGGGCAGATGCTGCATTGTAAGCCATGTATATACATTACTATTTAAAAAAAACTTAATTAAGAACAATGTAAAAACTTGTTAAAATTATTGATTTTTTAACAAAAAAGTGGACTTCTAAAAATTGATTTTTTTGCTGTATTGCTGCACTATTATACTGAGGGACACAGGGCAGCACAGTGAATGGGTGGTGGTCAGCAAAGGAATACCTTTTCTGGGAATAAATACAAATGTCAGAAGCTGAGAGTCCAAAAAAATTTTGAACAAATACTGGTGAAATTTCTTCCCAACCTTTATCTAGATGCACATAACTAACTTTGGCTGATGTTCATGAATGAGATTCAAAAACACCTAGTCTTCAATAGCCATCAAGCAGACTATGCAGCATCATGGGTCCAAATCAGTCTCTCAGATATTGCTAGGTCATCAAATTTCATGAACAGTACAACTGAAATTATAAGGCTTTTGGATTTGTTTAATGCTTTTTAACAGATTTTCATCCACTGCCATTCTCTACAATTCTGGAGCACCTGACATAAGAATGTGCAGGAGGGGATGCAAAGTTTGGCACAAAATAATCAAACAATCTATAAATCCTAAAAAGGAATGCAACTCTGCAGTATTTGTGGGAGATGGAACATTATTTACAGCTGTTATTTTATCCTTCTACTTGTGTAACCCATCTATTTCAGAGAATCAGAAGGGACCTGAAGAGGTCAGAAAGTCCACTCCCCTGCTCTTAAGAAAGGACTATTATAGAATACCAGGGTTGGAAGGGGCCTCAGGAAATCATCTAGTCCACCCCCCCTGCCCAAAGGGGGACCAATCCCCAGACAGATTTTTACCCCAGTTCTCTAAGTGGACCCCTCAAGGATTGAACTCACAGCCCTAGGTTTAGCAGGCTAATGCACAAACCACTGAGCTATCTCTCCCTCCCAGGGAGGCTCTATCTAGGTATTATCTAGATCAGAGGTTCCCAAACTTGGTTTACAGCTTGTTCAGAGTAAGCCCCCAGCAGGCTGCAGGATCCTTTGTTTACCTGAGTGTCTGCAGGTATGGCCACTCGCAGCTCCCAGTGGCCGTGGTTCACCGTTCCTGGCCAATGGGAGTTGCGGTAAGCGGTGGCCTGGCCTGCACCACTTCCCATAGCTCCCATTGGCTGGGAATGGCAAACCACGGCCGCTAAGAGCTGTGAGCGGCCATACCTGTGGACACTTAGGTAAAAAAGCATCTCATGGCCAACCAGGGGCTTACCCTGACCAAACCAAGAACCAAGTTTGGGAACCCCTGATCTAGATCATCCTTGCCAAGTGTTTATCTAACCTACTTTTAAAAATCTCCAATGAAGGAGTTTCCACAACCTCCCTAAGAAATTTATTCCAGTGCTTAACTACCCTGATAGTTAGGAAGTTTTTCCTAATGCCCAACCTAAACTGCCCTTGTTGCAATTTAAGCACATTGTTTCTTGTCCTATACTCAAAGGTTAACAGTAACAATTTCCCCCCTCCTCCTTGTAACAACTTTTTATGTACCTGAAACCTGTTGTCATGTTCCCTCTCAGTCTTTTCTTCCCAGACATAACAAAGATTTTTTTTCAATCTTCCGTCATAGGTCATGTTTTCTAAACCTTTAATCATTTTTATTGCTCTCCTCTGGAGTTTCCCCAATTTGCCCACGTCTTTCCCAAAGTGTGGTACCCAGAATCGGACACAATACTTCAGCTGAGCTTCAATCAGTGCATAGTAGAGCGGAAGAATTACTCTTAATGTCTTGCTTACAACACTCCTGCTAATACGGCCCAGAATTATGCATTTTTGGGGGTTCTTTGCAACAGTGTTACACTATTGTTTTATATTTAGCTTGAGATCCACTATGACTCCCAGATCCCTTTCCATAGTACTCCTTTCTAAGCGATGATTTCCCATTTTGTATGTGTGCAATTGATTCTTCCTTCCTAAGTGGCGTACTTTTCATTTGTTCTTATTGAATTTCATCCCGTTTATTTTAGACCATTTCTCCAGTTTGTCCAAATCATTTTAAATTTTAATTCTATCCCGGAAAACACTTGCAACCCTTCCCAGCTTGGTATCATCAACAAACTTTGTAAGTGTACTCTCTATGCCAATATCTAAATCATTGATGAATATATTAAACAGAACTGGACCCAGAACTGATTCTTGCGGGACCCCACTTTATATGCTCTTTCAGCCCGACTGGAATGGCACATTTCTGCTTGACAAATTTCAGTTTGTCCTTATATATTTCTGCCCATACTGTTAGGTAGAATATTGCTGAGACTCTTAAGTTTTCTAGGTGTTCTGCATCTGTTTTCAGCATGATGATGATATCCTCTAAAAAAGACTGAGTTCCATGGATTTGCTTTATTACACCTGCTCCATGGCACATTTCCATATCACACAAGTTGATGCTACTTCAAAGTGCATCAACTGAAACAGTCCCTACTGGATATCACTGTGAGTAATGCACAAGAGTCAGGACTTATCTGCATAAATAAGATGCACTGAAATCACCTTCATGAACTCCTGCACACTTGCTAATGCAATGCAAATATCCTTACTATGTGGCACGAGATTTACCTATTTTTAAAATAGGATTAATCATTAATGTAAAATCATTCCAAATCCTTACATTCTTCTTGACAGATACATCTGGGGCACTGCCCACTCACTGTGGTTTATCATACTTATCATTCTTTCACATTTTAATACCTCCAGTTCTAGTTCAACTTTTGGTGTGAAAACATATGGAATTTGGATGGCATCTTTCTTCTAGTCTTGAATATCTTTTAGTTTGTCTGGATTAATATCAAAAACTGAAGCATGCTTTTCCAGAAGTTTTGTTGTCAGTCTTCTGTTCAATACATATTATATTGTTATACTATATTATTATAACAATACAAGATTATTTCTAGTATTCTAAATTATATATTCTAAATTATAGTATTACAAATTATGTATATTGTAATGGTGTTTTAATGTCATGTCTGTTTAACTTAAATTCTGGTTACTGACATTTCGATATTTGTGTTCAGCTGCAATATGCACTGGCTTTATTTCTTCTCTTTTTTCCAAACATAACCCTTAATATACACAAGTGAGAGAGCACTAAATAACAAGGTTGTTGAAACTTTCTCCAACCCAAAACAAGCCACTTTTATTTTACCAGGAAAACAGTAAAAAAATACATAGCCTGTATTAAACAAAACATAAACTATATAATGAGACTTACATCATAAGAATTTTTTGTCCTGTCCATAAAAGGATAATATTCTTGAAAATGAAAATGGCAGTAGTTCCACAGAGTGACCTAATAAGGTGGCTTTCCTCTTGCTCTTGTTCTGTTTGCTTTGGTCTGTTTTTTTAAAATAAATTATTTTCCATTCCATATTATCAGTCTATATGAGGTGTACAGCCTACTGAACTTCAGAGGTCATGGCATTTCTCAGGTTTAACAACATCACCTAAACAGTCCTCAAATCAGTCTTTGCCTCCTTATTTGATGCTATCCTCACTGAGTAATGCCACTAGGAAAAAGGGAGAAATTGAATCAACAGCTGATCCTCACTTCCTATCCAGCCAGATTTCAGTTGACTTGGATGCTCCCTGTCATAGGAAAGACACTTATCTGTCCTGAAGATAACTTCCCACACGTACCTTCTCTTTTATTTATGTTGTCTGATTGGGTTTGGTTGTGGAAATTGATTTGGAAAAAAAAACAACACCAGCTTTTCAATAAGCTGAGAATGGTATGGTTCACCCTTTTATCACTGAAGAAAAAGGCTACCCGAGATAAGTTGGGTTTTGTAACTTTTTACCTGTTTAGTTATGTAGATAAGAATAGAGGCTTTAACATTATATCTAATGAAGTCAAAACCTTAATCCCTAGCATTTAAGTACTGGTTGTGGGAAGTACAAAACTTCTAATTAACCACCACAGATGGTTATCTTTTGCTATTTGCTATAGTATTACCATAAGAAAACTTCTGTGGTCTTTCAATATATTGTTCCCAGTCATCACCATGATCCATGTGTCCAATAAACCAAACCATTATGTTTAGGCCCAGACTTACCTCTGTTGTGTTCACTAATTAAGGAAGTGTTAAACCAGATTGCCTATCCAGGAATCCAATTCTAATTCCCACTGTCAGGCATCTTGAGGCTTCCTTGGATAGAAACAGCAGTATGAGACTACACGCACAAACAGTTTTCTCCTCCTCTCCAAGACCTCACACACGTGGAATGAGCTGACCTAGTGTCTCCACAGATTGCACTAGCTACTGCCACTCCTTTCTCTTTCCCACACTGGGTGTGCAGTGCTTTCTCACCTCAGTTCTTCCCACACTGCCTCTTTGATTCTGCCATTTTGGGAGGAGTTGGGGCCAGGGCAGCCTAAACTGGTGGTAGATGGGAGAAACATAAAAAGTATCAATAACTGTATTGGCAGGGCCGGCGCTTCCATTTAGGTGACCTAGGTAGTCGCCTAGGGCACCAGGATTTGGGAGGGTGGCATTGCCACTCTTGGCAACAATTCGGCGGCGGGAGGTCCTTCCGCACTCTGGGTCGGCAGCGGCAATTCTGCAGCGGGTCCTTCACTCACTCTGGGACCGCCGAAGTGCCCTGAAGACTGGGAGCACAGAAGGACCCCTCCTGCCGCAGAATTGCCTCCAACGACTGGGAGCGCGAAAGAACCCCTGCCTAGGGCGCCAAAAACCCTGGCACCGCTCCTGTGTATTGGCTTGCTGGAAAAAGCAAGTTGGAGGCCAGGGAGCTGAAACAAGGCCATGAACTAGGATATCCATCCAAAAGCTGGATTTGACACAGATCTGAACATTCTAAAGAGGCAATTTTTAAGAATACAAGAGAGGAAGGAACTACAATGTTTGATACCACTTTTTTCAATGAACATACAATTTCCCTTCTTTTCATTGTGTATATTAATGTAATTAGTTTTTATTAATATTTATTTAATTCCCAAAGCTGCTGTCTTATGTTCTCCTTTCTTCTTTCCCCCATGCACTTTCTTAATTTTCCATAAACAATATTTACACTTTATTGTTATTAAAATCCAGACATCTCCTCTGTTTACTGTTATAGATTTCTCCCCTCCTAAGTCTTTCCCTATTTTTTCTGATTTCTTTCCTATTTCTCCTCCACTGTATTTTACCCTGAAAATATGTTTTCTTCCCATTTTAACTATATTTCTTTGTACTAATTTTCTTTGTCTATTTTTTTCTGCTTCCTTTCTTGTTCTTCTGTCTTTATACATGCTTTGCTAATAAAGTTTTATCAGCCGAGGCCCTAGTTTAGCCATAGCATATGCTGACTGAAGAGGTTTGGGGGGCACAAAAGTAACATCACCTTGCCAAACGATAGAGGGAGACTTCTGTCAGCATAGTTTTGCTTGGGTTGTTGGTCAACACAAAGATGTCAGCTACCACAGGTGTGCAGCCTTTTTCACCCTCCTGACTGACATAGCTATGCCAACCAAATTTTATAATGTACACTTGGCCCCAGTCTCATTCCCTCTTCTACTTTCACCATGCTATGTTTCTCTCCTTGTCACAATCTTTCCCTTAAATTATTTCTTTTTTTCCTATCCCTCCTCTTCATATCCCCCCTAGCCACATCTTGGGTCAACACTTCGCAAAGGCATTTGAAAAATTGAAGAAGAACGACAGGAATGATTTGAAGTCTGGATAACATACCTTACAATGAGAGACTAAGAGACTTATCCACAGACCATTAATGTTAATGGTAGCCTTTCCACTGACGTCCATAGGCTTTGGGTCAGGCCCTAAAGGAAATCAATGTTTTAGCTTATTGAAGAGAAGGTTAAGAGGTAACTTGATTATCGTCTACAAGTACCTACAGAGGAAGAAAAGACCTGATGTTACAGTGGTCTAATTTAGCAGACCAAGACATAACAAATTCCAGCAACTGGAAGTTCAAGTTAAAAAAACTGATACTGGAAACCAGTGAGACACCTTATTATGGGTTATGATTAATTCTGCATCATCTGCAGTTTTTAAATCAGGGTTGGCTATTTTGCCCTAATTCGACCACAAATTCTTGAGCTGAAGGACCTTAAAGAAGCATCAAAAGAGAGTGAAGGAGAAAACTGTGGTACTGTAAGCATAACACTAATGAGTTAACCATAATGAAAATATGAGGAAATAGGAGCATGCGAGCAATGAATAGCACAGAGCACAATCTAGAATCCTAAAGCAAACAGGAACAGGAAATAGGATGCGTACCGTAATTAACAAAGAAATATTGCTTAAGTTAGATAAAGATGTGAGTGAGGACGGAACAGAGCCAAGGAGGCCTTCAAGGTGCTTAGAGTGATGTAAAATAATACCAGGGTCAATGATATCTAGAGAAGATATAAAATTGAGTAAAATGATCCATGAAAGGTCATTGTTAACAGTCTGAAGAAGGAGGTCATTACAAACTCTCTCAAGTGCAGTTTTAGTAGAACACTCCCATTTCAATTCAGAATTGTAGTCAGGAAGTGGTACATACTAAAGTGAATCTATAATTGTGTTGCAACAACTTTTTTCCAGCACCTCTGCAAGAGAAAGATTATCAGTTGTATATTTATAGCTTTGTAAACTATCAGCTAGGAGAGATCAGTTAAAACACCAATATTAACATAACTGAATTTGTAAATATGTAGAGTGCAACACTGACAAGAAAAGAATTAGTACTTACTGAAATGGTGCCATATGTTTCAATGTCTCAAGCTATCTGATTAGAAACATGGCACACATTTCTCCCTCTGTAAAATAGGGTTAATAATACTTATCTTAGAATAGTCTTGTGAAGAAAAATTAATTCATGATTACATAGTCATTTTGAAAATGGAAACATGATACCATGTATCAATGTACTATTATTTTATTAATATGTTTCAGAATGATTTGCCAGCACATCCCTTGGCCTGCGTTGTTTCTCGCAGCCTTCACTGGCCTAGAACAGCGAACCTTGGCCAGTAGGAGCTGCGATCAGATGAACCTGTGGACGCTTCATGTAAACAAACCATCTCGGCCCACCAGCGGATTTCCCTGATGGCCATGTGCCAAAGATTGCCAATCGCTGGCTTACCTCTAAAAGAGCAAATTCTTCACCTTGTAACAAGTGTTAATAGCTGCAAGGAGGAGAAACTTAGGGGAACACAGCTAATGTGATGACTTTCAGTATCTGCTCCTATAATATCTGTAGGCTAAAGGGTGGAAATCCTTACTCTTGTAAACTTTATACAAGTGAAATAATTGTTACTATTATGGCAAAATAAATTAATCTAATTTTATCGTCTAGATAGGACCAATAATTTTTAATGGTTTGACTTGAGAGTCTAAAGAAGCCATGATTCAGAATTTGTGTAAGCATCTAGAAATTCATATGCAATAACTGAACTTTCTGAATCTTCCCTCTCACTACATTCTTTATCCTGAAAACACCTACACACGTGCTTAATTTTACTACAGTGAGTAGACCCACTGAGGACTAAAGCTAAGCATGTGTGGAAGTGTTTGCAAGAGTGGGGCCTTACCACACAAATCTTAATATGGAACTATAAAGCCTGTATGGTTGATTTCTGAACACTTTCTGCTTTCCCACTGTCTTCACTGCAACCTGTTCTGATAGTGCATTCTAGTGGTCTAAAATAATGGTGCATTTTGTCTTTGCTGGTAGTGTCTTCTGAAAAAAAGTTTTAGTATTCTGCATTTTATAATTTTACTATATCTGAATCTTTAATAGCTGGATCAATTTACCAATTTTTTCCTATTTGATTTTACAAAGTGAATCTGAGCTAATACCCTGAGTTTCATCTTTCAAGCCCATGTCATTAAGAAACCCATCAAACAGAGGGTTTATAATAGAATTGCTGACAGACCCTTAAGTAGAGTGGTGCTATTGGGCTATATTTCTTTTAGTGCTTTTCAATAACCATTTACACAGTGCCAAACTGTACAGCAATAGAAATAAATCCTTTGAATCTGAAATATGTAAGCTTCTACTGTATTTTTCAAACAAAAATTTGATATCAAGACTAGAAGAGAAGCAAATTAAACCACTAGATAAAACTCACTTGTAGGCAATTGGCTAGGTACCCATGCTGATATTATACTTGATGCTAGAGATAAGCCCAAATCAAAATTGAAAATTTGAACAATCCAAAACTTTGATGATAGTAAGACTCTTGGACTCAGGTCAGAGCTGTCCCCAGTGATTTTGCTGGAGAAGTACAAATCAAAAATGCCTGCAGGAGACTGGAAGTTCAGGCCTATCCAAATCTTACTTGAATCAAGAAGAGGCAATAAACAGCTAGCCTGGGTTGTTAAACAGTAGGTTTTATTGGTGTGAGGTGGGAGTGAGGAGGAGATGAACAATCTCATTGACTCTGGGAAGCACAGTTTTTCAGGAAGGTTCTGCCTATCTGATAAGGCATATTAATAGATTTGCATGGCTGCTAGCAATAGGTGAGAATGTGCTGTACTACCTGCTGTGACATCTGGCTACATGTTAGGACCCCTTGCCCCATGTTAGCCCAATTCTACCATTGCTCTAACTTTGCCTTGCCCTCCCCGCAACTCAGACTTCACAAAGTAGAAGCATAAGGACAAAGACTGTGCCAGGTCCCTATACAGGAACACAGGGATGGTGAGAGACATCTTTCTCTCCCATACAGACCTAGGTGCACTTTAGCTCGTAATACAGAACCATCCTCTCTAGATGTGGGGGAGTGGTTTCTCAGGATTTATTGGCCATGCCTGACTCATAAGCAAGACTGATAGAAATTCACTAATACCTCTGCTCACAGATCAGTTTTATATCCTTTCACTTCACTGTTCATTAGATCTGGTAGAATGCTTTGCAATTAAAAATTTATTTAGCAAATATACCCTTTCCCCACTACTCACATAATGGCTGCAAGACTTTTATACATTTTAGCACCATTAGAAATTTGGTATGTCAGAGTTACCAACTCACAATTTTATCACAAGTGTCACTATATATGGTATTTTTGTAAATTACAAATGCATGGAGTCATGTGATTATATAACAATTTCAACTTCTTTTTATCCTTTTATTTCGTGTAGACTTACAACCCTCATGGTTGCAGAGTAAAGCCTAAAGCCATACACTTGAAGGATCAAACAGAGACATTCAGGCACTCTATCTCCTGATTTGCGGGGCATGACTCATGAACATTTGGGGATGGCAGTATTTTTTGATGTTTTGGGTGGACACACCCTATGTATCACTTGCCAGCTGATCACTGTGTATACTCCTTTGTGTAATCAATATTGAAGATTTGCTATTTGAGTTGTGTGGTCGGTCACATATGTCACATGCTCTTATTTCTGTTCTATGACTGGATGACACAGCTATTACAAATTGCTCTCATTTTTGCCCAAAATGAATTTTTTATCAAGAAATGAATTCAGACTCATGATTAAATGTGTCTCAGCTGAAGATCCAAAATTTGTTTTTTATCAATATTTGCATAAATATTGATACAAAGGGATGTTTATGAAAACCAAATAAAAAGGGATACAAACATGATTAAAACAAAATTATATTCAGATGGTACAAAAATAGTTACAAATGATTTATTACTGAGGACATAATTCAACATATGTACAATATGAACATAGTTAGTCTTATGTACAGTTGCTGCTGCGATTTGAGTTATTCCTGATATAATTTCTGTTGGTTGTTTCACTGCAAATATACTGCAGATTAAATATTTTCCTGTGATCTTTTAATGAAGGGTTGATTTTAATTATATTCACTTACTATACAAATGAGTCTAAATCAAGTAGTTTATTAATATCATATCTGGAGTTGCAAAATAAATATGACATTTAAATTTCATTAAACAAGCTTACAGTTTTGAGCTATTGCAGAATATGCATTTTAATTATGTTACAAATTAACAGATTGTCTTACTAGTTGATACAGTGTTTCTTGTTAGCTGATGCAAAGATTTGTAAATATAGCACAGATGTAATTCTTTTTCTCCCTCAAAGATAAAAGGAAACATTTCTTTATGAAGTTTTTTTTCATTTAAAATGCAGATTAGACCCAAGTGTTTACCTCCTTACATATGAATCACTAATTATACACAATTAATACCATATCTCCTCATGCTTTCCAGAGTCACAGATTTTGTGATGCATACTCATGTTTATAACTCTGTAGTCAACCATGTCTAATATCACTTCATGATATTTTAACCTTTGAGATGAACAGAGGGCTGGGGGGGTTTCAGCTTCTCTAAAACCCAAATTTGTTGATTTTAATAGGGAGAGTTTAAGCTAGTCATATATAAATGATAAAATACTTACAATTCATAAGGCAAAGTTAATTAGTGTAATTTTTGCATTTTGCAATCTAATCGTGGGAATGTAGTGTATTAGTACTTGCCATTAGTGAGGGGGGATTTGATAGCAGCCTTCAACTACCTGAAGGGGGGTTCCAAAGAGGATGGAGCTAGGCTGTTCTCAGTGATACCAGATGACAGAGACCAGATGACCAGATGACGTTGCAGTGGGGGAGGTCTAGGTTGGATATTAGGAAACACTATTTCACTAGGAGGGTGGTGAAGCACTGAAATGGGTTACCTAGGGAGGTGGTGGAATCTCCACCCTTAGAGTTTTTTAAGGCCCAGCTTGACAAAGCCTTGGCTGGGATGATTTTGTTGATGTTGGTCCTGCTTTGAGCAGGGGATTGGACTAGATGATCTCCTTAGGTCTCTTCCAATATTAATATTCTATGATTTTATGATTTCTATATTGGCTTCTGTCTGAGAATCTGCAAGTGTTTTGTACATGTTAATTAATTGAACCCTGGGAGTTAGATTATCATCCCCATTTTTCAGAGTAAAAAAATGGATATTCAGAGATAGTAAGTAATATTCTTAAGGCTATCCAGGAAACAATTAACAGAACTGGGCATTGTACCCAGATCTGTAGAGTCCCATTTGTGTGCATTAAGTATCAGACCATGACAAAGATCAAATATACCTCTGGCATTTGCATCTCCACTTACATCATTGAATTTTTCACAGCAGTGAGCTTAGCCTATACCCATCCTAGCCTTCTGCTTGCTCTCTGAACTGTCAAGTAAACTGGTAGGCCTACAAAGACTTATGTTCATAATTAACTGCATCCAATGCAAGAGTTTGTAAGATTGGAGCTATAGTTTCCACAACCTTATTCTCAGTCAGAGCTTTGCTGGCAGTTTCATTAACAAGGGAAGAAAATGTTGACTATAGGAACTGGAATCCACCCTTCCACTACAAACCACAATGTTGGCCCCATTCAAAATGTATTGTGTGGCAGCAGATGGATTTGACCCTTCATTTAAAAATCTTGGGGACTTTAAAAAAAATCTATTTTTCCATGGCTGTGGTCAAAAGATCATGTGGCCTACTGAATAAAGAGTCAATTTAATAACTCTCAGAATTGATTTGCTTTTGTTTTTTTCAGATGATATTCTATGAAGGTTCAATTTCAGTAACCTGTTATAGCTCAGCACTTTATAGAAACATTATTAAAATTAAACAAATTAATAAATGAAGCAAAAATTGTTAGTATTCTTTAGGGTTAAAAACGTAGAATTAAGAATGACATTCACTCAGTGATTCCTAAACTGAAGTGAAAGAGATTGTTGTTGTTGTTGTTGTTGTGACTGTTTCAATTCCTTCAAAGTAATACATTTGTAGAGGCATAATCTATTAAAGTTGTTAATTTGCAAGAAGCTCAATCCAAGCTCTAATTTTGTATTATTTTACACAGGGTTTAAGTACTCCATAGAGTGTGACTCCTCTGCACTGCAATGCAATTCACCCTATATTGACTATTAATTTATGCAACATTTTCAATAATCCCATTTATATCAATGGGACAGCATAGGTATAACTGAGGGCAGAATTTGACTCCATAAAAGCCATATTATGCCAGATGGACACAGGCTGGAGTGGAGTTGTAGAGATTCACACTGCTCGTGGCCTTGCTGTATATCCCAACTCTCTAATTGTTGATACTGCTGATGGCAGTGACTAAAAGAAGTCTTTGAAAAAAAACATCCAAAGGGATGGATGCAGATACTGCCTGCTCCCGTGGATGCACACTGCCAGCCCTATGGCCAACTGTGGAGAGGGCAGAGCCAAAGCCCATTTCATTTTTGTGACCCTTTTGGTGTGACTTTCACACGATGTGGCACTAGGAAAGGGCAGTTCTTCCATTTCCCAGAGCATAAGGACAGCTATTGTGTCTGTACCCTGTGCGGCATACACAAGGGAGATAGCCTTGCCACATCTTCCTATGTTCTACTCTTTGTGCCCATGCAAAAGCCAGACATGGTCTGGCATTCACATTTCCAAATGCCGACAACAACTTGTGAAGGATTGAAAAGATTAGTTATATCAAAGCTGCAACAATGAACCAACCTTAATTTTGGCCACAGAGTGGACATTCCTGAAGGATTCTTTAGAGGTAGCCTAGGACCTCAAGGACTTGAGATAACTATTTACTTTCATTACTTTCATTGGTTATTTTCCTGCTTTTTTAAAAAGTGTATATATGATTAAAACTACAAAAGATAGTTCCATCCTAAAACCAATTCTTTTTGGATTCAGAAAAAAAGGACTCATGAGACTGGCTGCATCCTGGCAACATATAACTCTTCTGTTAATCAAATTTCTTGTCTGATCAGCGTATGACATAAGGGGTTTCTTTAATTAAATGTCATTTTTAAAAATTTGAATCTGCCAAGTTATAAAACAATATTGCTTACCCATGAGTTTATGTGTATAATTTATTTGCCTTTTTATTGAAAAGTAAAAGTAAATTAGAAGCAGTATATTAATCTTTCTTAATAAACACTCAAGCGAAAAGCCAGTGGAGCCATGGGTAAATACTATTCAAAGATATGGCCAGCTGGCATGTTTGGAGCTGATATACATCAGTTCCAAGTCATTCACATTATCCACTCTCCATGGAACACAGTACATGCATTTTTTTTAAAATGGCTAGGGAGGGGAAAGCAGCAGAAATATTCATGGTATGTATTGCAGTGAGAAAATAGGAGATGGGAAGTGTATGATACTATACAGATTTTTATGATCCCTATGTTACTACAACTATCAGACAAGTCCATTTTACGGTTCTCATGGTATTAGT
The DNA here is from genome assembly GCF_003597395.2 of Chelonoidis abingdonii. Classification (NCBI taxonomy): domain Eukaryota; kingdom Metazoa; phylum Chordata; order Testudines; family Testudinidae; genus Chelonoidis; species Chelonoidis abingdonii. The sequence goes on along the minus strand of NC_133769.1, from coordinate 278,620,682 downwards.
AAAACATTTCTTTACTCATGCTACCTTTTGCTCTTTCCAAACATTTCTCCCCTTGGAGTGTATCTTGCTCCTGGGCGAGACATTGCATAGTCAGTCTTAAACTAAGGAATGGAACTCTCTCTGCATCGGTATAATATTTTCAGCAAAAGTAGAAATATTTGCTCTTACTCCCTGTTGCTCCTATTTTTTTTAAGTAACATTGAGTGTGAAAGGAGGAGCAGTAAACAGAAAAGAGCAAAGAAAAAGAACCCAGAGGGTACAGAGGGATGAAGCTCAAAGAAGGCTCTCTGCAGCCCTTCATTTTCAACCTATTGCTTCTCCAAACAGTGTGTGTCTGCTGGGAGGGAAGAGAACAGAAGGCAAAGTTTATACTTTCCTATGGAAAGATGGGCCTTTAGTAAGTGCTGAGTTTCAGTTTACTAATAATGGGTGTGGGCCCACAAAAACCTCATGTTCATGAATTCTAAGGAAATAGGTAAATAGTTGTCAGTGGCATGCAGTAACATTTATAGTAAGGCATGCAATAGATTTTTAGATGACAGCTGAAAAGGTTTATTTTCTAAATGTACACATAGCAATTAGCAAACCAAAAAACATTATTTTTGGCAGATACTAGCAGTCTACAAAAATGAAAACTGAGAATATACAACTATGTCATTACTTAACATTTCTACTGCAATTGAAAATCTATTAATCTGTCTCTTTAGTCTCTTGCACTAAATGAATGAATGAACATTTTTTTCACTAAACTTTCCATCCTAATGAAGAGTTTGAGCTGCTAACTCTGTTCTATCACAGATGATTCAATCATACACTTGCATGCCTTATATATTCCATTCTACACTCGCAGCATGAGTTCTTTTTGGCTAGGTTCCAGCTGTAAAATAGCACTGGTGAGGAAAACGCAGGTAACCGTGATCACTGCCATCCCCTGCCTGGGCATATTTGATATTCTCTTTACTTTTCCTTGCTTTTTTTTTTTTTGGACCATTAATGAGACTTTCATTATTCCAAACATAGCCTATATTGAAACTTGAATCTATGCCTTAAGCTTTTACAGAGACATATTGTGTTGCAAATTTAAGCGGTGGCTGGTGTGAGAATACAGGGTACAGAACAGAAAAGCTTGTGAAAGAGAAGCATATAAAAAAGAAGCAATTTTCAAGGATACATTTCAAAACAGGAAAATAGGAGTGCTAATGAAGTGGAAGCAGCAGGGAAGACATTTTGTTTTAAGTACCTTAAATATTTAAATAGATTTTTTGTTTTAGAAAACAGTAAAGTTTCAAATAAATTAATTATGCATGTAGTTATCTGATGGCTTTGTTTAAAATGGCAATTATAATGTCCATCTCATCTCTCTATAGCGTTCTCTATACATTTCTATTTTCTCCTGTGTATAGGTTTAATGGCACTTGGCCAGTGGCCACTACTGACTGACTCTTGCTTAATTTGGTCCCTCCCTCCCTCCAGTGTATGCCTTGTGTATTCAATTATTCACTTGCATTCCTGATGCTCCACAAAATGGCATCCTCCATATGGAGTGTGTAAGACCCCCAAATGAGCACAAAGGATACCACTTTAAAATGGCATCCTCTATACAGCGTGACTTCAAACGTGTGGTGAGTGTGAAGTCATACTGTAGAGAGGACCCCATTTTAAAATGGCACATTCCATGCTCATTCAGGGCCCAGATGGAATCAGCCTGAAGGCTGGATCTGGCCCGTGAACAACCATTTTTTTCTGAATTTTGTAGAACTGATCTTTTTGTGCACTGCGAATGGCTTCCTCTGTGCCACCCTTTACATGGAGCAATTAATGTACATTAACTCCTTCACAGACTTTATTTGAAAGATTTGATGGACTTGTATTTGAATATTAATTGATGTTTAATTATTTTGAGTTAATTCTGAATTAAAATGTAACATCTATTATATATTACATCCACGTGAATATCAATGAACTCATTGTGACCAATAGTACTACAAAGAATAGCTAATGAATGCACAATTATAAGAAACTTAAAATGAAATGCTAATGCTATTGTATTTATTATTTCAAAATATATGGGACAGGTTTTTTACCCCTTTAACTATATCACTTTAGAAACCAATAATGCATCATAATCCCCTAGAATGAATACACTTATACTGCTATAAATGATCCACAAGGGGACTTAGGCATTGCAATGCTGAGCATCACAGCACCTAACTTTTAGGTTCCTAGGAATTCACAGGTATAACACTGTGATCCAGAAAGCTGGAGTTACGTGCTTTGGATCCATATACAAGAAGTGGGAACAGAGAGGCTCCTGAGAATGGGATCCATAAATCCAGTATGCTAGACAGGGAGCCATGCAAACTAACCAATGAGAGATGCAAGAGAGAGGTGTTCTAAGCTCCCTCCTCTCAGAAGTAAGCCCCTAGGTCTGGGTTGCCAGGAGGTGTCTATCTCTGCTTGTGGTCCTCAGCCTGGAACCTATCTCCTGTAGCCAGGTAGCTCAAGTATCTAAGTTGTTTCTTGTGAGAATGAGTCAAGAACCTGCCTCACTCCACACAAAACAGCTGGCGAAGGTGTCTCTCTTATAACTTTTATTCCACTGGTTAGAGAACCCGGGATTTAAGATAGGTAGGTTCAATCCCCCCCTCTTTACCAAAGGGGGAAAGAAAGGATTTGAACAGGGGTCTTGTACCCCTGTGTGTGTATTCTAACCACTATGGGATATTCTGATACAATTCTCCTTCCGCCTCTCCTGTTGAAGCTGTTACACTATGTATAAGTAGAGTCATTGGGCCAGCAAAAGAATGAAAATGTTTCTCTATACTGGTAGTTAGGACACCTCCCTGAGAGTATGAACCCCTACTATTTAATTATTTAGCTTCAGTGGCACAGCTTCAATCGCCTCCTCCCATAGCCTCACTGTATCCCATAGCTCAGTGCTTACAGCACTCTCCTGAGATGTGTGGGATATCCCTGTTCAAATTCCTCTCCCCACCCCAGGCAGAGGGGTGGGGGGAACTGAACCTTTGTTTCCCACATCAGGATAGAAATTATAAAGTAGGCATCTCCACCGATTATTTTGTGTGGAATGATGCAGGTACCCCCTCTGGTACTTTTCTGCCCTTCAAGCAGAGGTGGCAATTCAGCCTGGGTCTTTCACATCCCAGGTGAGTTCTCTAACCTTTGGACAAAGAGTTATAAGGTGGGCAGAACTACCAGCACCTCTTTCTCCTCCTCTTGATTTTGAATGGGCCTCGATCCAGTGGGCAACCTCTGAGTAGGCCTATTGGATTGGGCGCAACACACAAATTAAGAGGACAAACACCTATCTTCCCCAGGATCACTCTGAGGCTTAGGCAGAAGATAGGCATCTGGATGTCCAGAGCTGAGCAGCAAAGTGAATGCCTAGAGGCAAAAATATAGGTTCCTAGGGAACTTTTACTGAAAAAATTTAGGCATTGAGTGAGTTTAGGTACAAACAGCATTCAGTGCAGCCGAGCAGGAATTTTATGAATTGCAGTGAAGCCTAAAACTGGGATTTAGGTGCCTGAGTCTGGGGTTAGGCACCTGAGTACCTTTGTGGATCTGGGCATTAAAGTTATATAGTGGTATGACTGCATCCACACAAGGGATTGTCCTAATTTACTAAAATGACACCCTAACCAAACTAGTGAAATTGCAGCAAAAACTGTTCGTAGACGAGGCCTCAGGGGTTAGGAAATGGAAAAAGGTCTGGGAACAAAGCTAAACTAAAAACTGGAAGATACAGTCACATCAGTGGGAAAACTGTTGAACTATTTTTTGAAAACACTTAGGTTTCAGGCATCCTTTTACAGAGTAAGGCTAAAGTTTTCACATTTTGATGGCTAACTTTAGGCTCATTAGCCCACATTTAAGTACCTATATGAGTCCGATGCTCTAAGGTGCTCTTTGCCAAGCACTTCCTTCCATCAAAGTCAAGGTCCCAGTGACTCAGTAGGACTCTGGGTGCTTCATACTTTTGAAAATCAGACCACTTAGGATCTGAACTAAGGTCCATTGAATTCAAAGGAAAACGCTTATAGTTTGCAGTAGACTGGATCAGACAGACCTTCATTCAGGTGCCTAAATATGGATTCAAATGCCAAACTTTATACCTCCATTTTGTGATAATTTTTTTCTTCAGTTTCCCTCACAGGAGCGAGGTAAAGTTTAGTTCATAAATATTTTTCATGCTAAGAACATAAGAACATAGGAGTGGAAGGGACCTCCTGGAGCATGGAGTCCAGCCAGTCCCCTGTAAAAGCAGACAATCACATCATAGAATCACTTTCCTAAGTGCATTAAGCGTTCTTGCCCCCACTACTCCTTCTGGAAGGCTGTTCAAGGACCAAATGCTCTTTCAGACCCTTTGATCTTTGCTATATAACTACAGAGTATTAATATTATTTGCTTTTAGCCTCTTCTTAAATACAACAGGCTATTGATTATGGAATACGGCGGTACTATGTAATGCCTATGTTTGAAAGTTGCATATGAAATCTAAACACCAGATGTATATATTTTTTGTATGTGTTGTGTGTGTTCAGTGTACCTATCTATGTTGGTTGCTAGGCGACAGCATGTTTTCAAAAATGGCTGCTATCCCAATCAAAAATGGAATTTCACATTAGCATATGACTTTGCTAAATATCCTCTACTTTCAAGTTAAATTTTGCTTTTGTCAAATTCTATTAAATTGACAGTAAAGTTAGAACTGAAAAATCAAAGGTACCTCAACAGATGTGAAATTGTTGCAGAAAGACATTCTTCAAAAATGTTCTAAAAGGAAATCAAAGACTTTCTCTGAGTACCATTCCTTATTTTTTATAGCATACTATACATTACATAAGTCTGACTATTTGAAAACAAGAATGAAATAATGACATAGTGTGGGTTTTTTTTAAATGAAGGGCCTGAAAAACTAACATACTGACAATAAAAATAGATCAGCACACATTTTCCAGATCTCAGTACTAAGCAATTTACCAAAAGTATGGATTTTACAAAGAAACCATGCAATCTCCTTGATAGTTAAGAGAACTATGAACTGTTAAATTACTCAAACATTAGGTTTTAGAGGTGCTTTTCAAAGCACAGAGACATTACTGTTATTAATCATACTTTCACTTCCAAATACACAAATAGGTTTCTAGGTGATACTGTTAGTAGAATTAATCTATCAGTTGTTTCTATTATTATTTTATTTTCAAGCAGTACACAACATCCACAGAATGTGCTCTTTATCCACAATCACCTGACTAGGTACTCTTTTTTTAAACAAAAATAACTCCTCACTCTATTGTAGATTCATGGTATATTCTGGGGCCCAATCATGTAGAAGCACTATAAGTTCACCTACATTTGACCTGGGAGATGTGATTCCCAGCTTATGTATGCATACCCACCCTAGCTCTGCTTGAGCTAACACTCAAAATAGCAATGTAGCTGGGACAGCAAGGGCAGCAGCTTAGGGTAGCTGTCCGACTACATACCTGAGAACAATGGGTGTTGTTACATACTCAGGTGGCTAGCTCAAACCACAGAATGTTCTACCTCAACTACATTGCTATTTTAGCACGCTAACTTGAACAGAGCTAGCAGGGGTATGTCTAGGTGAGCTAGATATTACACCTCTTAGCTCTGATAAGTCTGATGGTTATATATATCTGCAGCAAATAACATGAATGGATTTTGATCCTTTGGAACTTTATGGATATCATGCAATGACTATAGCCAATGATGCCCAGACCACAGAAGTTTCCATATCATAACTGCATGTTTCCCAGATTGCTCACTGTAATAATTACCTCTCATACTGACAATTGCTAATCCAAAGATCCCACAAGAAAAACACATGTCCCAGAGCCACAGAAGATACTGTTTTTACTTTTGAAATAAATTTTGCTCTGTGTTAGAGTGCTCATGGGACATGACATTAATCACTGATGTAGAATCTCTGCACAGATGAATTATTTGACAATGCTAGATGAGGATCAGGATAAGCACCCTTTTCAGGGTGGCACTGCAGAGTCTTGCAAAGATAAGATAGCATTCTGTCTCCAAAAGGACTAAGATGTGAGCCGAAACCATCATTTTAGAAAATTAGCCTTTAGTAAAGGAAACTCATCTACAATGTCTTCCTTCTTTGAGACAGGTGAAACAAAAGGAATGGCAGATCCTGGCATCCATTCTGGCTGCTTTCTGTAATATCTGTACAATGCAACCATAAAGACTGCTCATCCAGTCACCTGAGAAGTTCCCAGAGAAGTGAATCCCCATTTGGTGTAGGGCTGGTGTAGCAGCTCCTATGCAGCTTCTCTCCTGCCCCATGCCATCTGGACTGCAAGCTTTGTGCTACACCTGTTAGAAGCGCAGGAGGGAATCTCATTCAAGATGCCTAGGCACCACAAGTGAGTGAGTGTATTCTGTGTCTCTTTTCTAATCTTCATTTGTAAGCAAGTTTCTCACAGTCACTTCTAAGTTTAGTCTTTACTGTACAAATCTTGACCCAAAAACTCAGTACCTATGTCAAATACCCATATGATGGACTTGGGAATGCTGATTCAGTGCAGTAGTCATTCTCTTTCTCTCTTGCATACACACATACACACACATGGCTTCAGGATCTGCTTTAAAATGGCTTTCACCACCTCCATCAGGAGAAAATCCCCCTTTTTAATAGTGTTTCCTAGTTATGCCCATTGTATCCACTGAAATATTTCCCCTCACTCTGTGGTTTTGCACTCTTCTTTCTAACAAAGGGACTCAGTTAGCCCAAGGGATCGATCATGGGATACAGAGTCATTCATTTTCCAATTGCCTTCTCCTGACTGTTCAGCATCCTGTGTAAAGTGAGTTGGCAGTCTGAGTCCAATTCCCAGGGACAGATATCTGGATCACAAAGCTAAAACTACCACAAATCTCATCAGAGAGACCAACCCAGAAGAGCTTTAGTGACTGAATTACACTCTCTTCCCTACACAGGGGTTAGGATTGTAGAATAGTAGTGGGAAGCTTGTACTTCTACTGCATCTCCTGTAATTATATTAGGGATAAAAGAGTACTGCAGTCTCTAATGCTGCCAATCTGGCAGCGTTGTACCCAAGCCCTCACATGGCAAGGAGCTAGAGGAGGCATTGTGCCTTTAAGATGATGCCACATACAACTGGCCTCTGACATAGCATTCATTTGCATCATCCCCATCATAGGACTTGGTCTTAAAGGCCCAATCTGCTCACTACTTTTTTATTTGTAGACTCTGGTGAATAGATGTTATAATCTGTTTTTTTTCCATTGCTGCTTCTCCCTTAGCTTTTGCACTACTCTTGAAATCTTTTTTTTTTTTTTTTGGTGTGCTAACTAAAAATTAAATGAAACTCAGGATAAAGAGAGCAAAAAGAGCTTTTCAACAGGGGCGGCTCCAGGCACCAGTACGCCAAGCACGTGCATGGGGTGGCAAGTCACTGGGGATGATCTGATGGTCGCCGCAACGGCGGCAGGCAGGCTGCCTTTGGCTACTTGCCTGCCGAGGATCCGCTGGTCCCGCGGCTTCAGCGGACCTCCTGCAGGCAAGCCACAGAAGGCAGCCTGCCTGCCGTGCTTGGGGTGGCAAAATGCCTAGAGCCACCCCTGCTTTTTAAAAGGTATTGCAGAGACTTTCCACACCAGGAAACAGCACTTTGCATGCTATCATTCTCTTTACACGTTCATTTCTACTCAGTTTAGAATTCATTGGTTTGAAAGTTTTCCTGAAGGCTTGCCTTGCTTAATCCATATATATATTAAACAGTTCAAAGTTTACTGGATGATGAACTATATATCTTGAAAGTAATTTATCATGTATAGGTTTAAAGATTTCTAAATTATTGTTGATGGGTTATAAAACATAAAATATGCAGTGAAAAATTACATCAATGTGACTTTTGAACTATTCTGTCAAAATACTTTATCTCCAAGCTATTGGGACCAGCTTTCATTGGTGTGAATTAGCCCTTCCTTTCTCTATTCTCAGTTTCAAAATCTCTTGATGTGAAAGGGTGAGTGTTGCCACATTAGTCACCATCAAAGAAAGGATCAACAGCTTTATTATAAATAAAGTAAGTTATATTATTGTGCAAAGTGCTATTTTAGTAACATTAAAAATAAATTATTTTGAATTGGTTAGGTACAGCATTGAGTCAAAGTTATATCAAACTTTGCCTGAAGCACAAAGCACCATACATCCGTCTACTGTATTTGCCATCTTGTAAGTTTAGTGCTTGTGTCTGATACATATACATTGATTTATTTCTGTTTCCTTAATTATGCATGTTCTATAAGAAACACTAATTTCACCTTTAAGAAAAAACAACAACTTTTTAACATCATTTAATTTAAACATTGTTAACAAAGTGAACTTCATTAGCATTTCCATTTGATAACCATGGTATTTTGTATATTATTGTGAATATAATTAAAACATATATGTCAGAGACCCTGTTCTCTATACCTTATGTATTTTGAAATGGCTCTGTCATTTATATTATGCAAATTAAATATTGGTTTCCTGTTACCTGTAAAGTCCTACGCCTTTTCTGCAGTGGTAGATGTAACTGAGGAAACGTTACATTTAAAAAATGGATTGAGAATTAAAAGAAGGGCATAATTGGGTCTAAAAAGTGAATTGCACATGTTCTGTGTGCCCAGTGCAATCAGTTTACATGAAGAGCTCTCAGTGAAGTCACAGGGAGCTTTGAGTCCTGATGAATTACAGGATTGGGGTCTACCTCCTTTAAGAACTATCACTACAGCTCCACTTTCGCCTTTCTGTGTGACACAAAATACAGCACTTAAAAGTATTAAAGGACACTGGGACACAGAGGCTCATTTGTTCTTCACTACTCTGTGGCAGCAACTCTTGTCAGGCCTGGCATAGGTACTACATACTATTTCAGTAATATTTGTGCAAAATATGCCTTGTGAGGTATCCTCTGAAAGCTAATAAGCCACTGGTTATTAATATAATTGTAAAACACTTGTGTTAATATTATGTATGAAGTTATGAATTCCCTCTGTATGATGTTACTAGAACATGTTTAAGACAAGACAGTCTAGCCTAAGTAAAGGTGATAAACAGGCCTGTCCTGGTCAAAGACTGTGGGTTTACCTCAATTTACCAATTAGCTGTAAATAAAGCTATACCGATGCACCCCAGAAAGTCACGAGACTGAATCCCCAAAAGGTTTTTCTGACTTGTAAGACAAGACATCCCTTTATCCTTCACCATAAGAAGACAAAGAAGAAATAAGCCTGGCCAATAAAAAGCTGGAAAGGAAACTGTGTGTAAAAGAAAAGATACCCAAGTATCCTGCTAGACTGAGTTTTAGACTTGTATATGTAAGTTTTCGCTTTTATTTGCTTGTAACCATCTCTATCTCTTTTACTTAATCCACACCCTTTTGTTAATAAACTTGTTTTATTCTTACTATAAGCCAGTTCAGTACTGTTTGAAGGGAAGGGTGTATTTATCCCCATTAAATTAATAAGATGTGATATACTGACTCTTTAACAGAGTAGAAAAATTAACATCATCTGTGAATACACTGTGAATTATAGAGAAACATCTTTGAAGAGGTCAGGGCTAGATTGTTACTTGCTAGGCAAGACTAGGTCTGGGAGAGCCTTGAGAAGTCAGCCAGTGAGAAAGAGAGACTGGTGTGGCTAGGAGCAGACACACTGTCTAATCGGCAGCAAAACTCCCTCTTGCTGAGGCAGAGAAGTAACACAGTGGCCGACAGCTCCAGGTATCCCCAGCAGCATGTTACAGACACATATGCTAGAAGTCTTAATTCCTCTATCAGATATACATACACACACAACTCCACCTGACTTTATTGGGAACTCTGAGTGCTCAGTATATTTGAATAACAGGCTACTTGGTCAGACATCTAAATAAAAATTCGGGAATCTATGTGTGTAGAAACCTTGTCCTCCACTTATTCACAACCACTGATAAATAAGCTTAATAGCGCTAGATATTTGTAGTCTCCCCACTTTGGGGTACTTAATACGGATCCTGTGGGAAGTCACAATTTAAAGAAAGGTGAAATTTCTGTGTATGAGAGAAACTGCTGCATCAGAACAAAATCCATACTGTGACTCAAAGGAATACCCTTCGAAAGTGGAAAAAAATCTTTTGCTGCAATAAGTTGTCTCTATCTTTCTCTTGAGCCTATGATGGCTAAAACAAGCTGCATGGGAAGACAGGAAGATAGTGTCTAATTTTTATTTTATTTTTTTGGTCATCTAACTGATGTTCTGTTTGCCTTATTAATCCCCTTTTCTCCTTGTTTCTTTCCTTCAATAAACTTTGTACCACACTGCTTTGCACTAGGACAATTTTTTTATATACCATGATTAGCTCATTATTTCCTTAGAACACTGGGTAAACTATATTGCATAGTACAAATTGTATCCAGAGGTAAGACAATACAAGGCCAAGGTCACTACAAACATACCACTAATCCAATGTTTGGATAAGATTTATATGACTCCAAGTTCCCAGAACTCTTGTAGTCAGAAACCAGCATCACCTAGTGAAAATCAGGGAATGTAGTAATCAAAAAGTATGATTAGTATCATAGTCAAATACAGAGTTTCAAAGGAATTATATACTAATAATTACCAATAATAATTATTTTAAAACAGCATGTGGTAATACATATTTGTATTAAAATATTGATATTTATTTACTTAGGTAGATACAAGTCCAAATTAAAAGTAGCAAGTGTATACAAGTATTTGTATTTGCAGATATTTGATTTTATCTCTTTCCTTCATCCTTTATATGTTGCTTGTCTTAGGTTCTGACCCTGCAGTTGGACACATTAGTGCAGACCCCTGTGCTCAGGCGGATCTACACTACAAGGTATGTGTGGCTGTTCTGTCCATTACAGGATGGGCCTGGGTTATAAAGTCTTTCAGGTGGGGATTATGTGCCCCTTTAGATTGCTCTGGACCTAGCCCAATGCAACTCAAACCTCAAATTGGATCTTTGGGAACAATCATAGTATAAATTATAATATGCATTAGACGTAAAAGTCCAGTGCAATTGTAAATAGGCCTACTTACCTGAGTAGAAGAATTACTGAAATGTAAAAATATGAAGAATCAGGCCCTGAGTGCAGAATTTGGTCCAATTTACATGGAGGCGAATTGAAGAAAAATACAGATATCAAATTCCTCACCCAGCATTGTCTACACACTACTATTTAAGTACAAAACAATACCGTTGATAAAACATCAGTGATAAAGGAGTCACTTTAATGTGTGTGTTTATACATTTTAGCTTAATTTTATTCATTAAAACAAAAGAATTAGGATATTTAATCATTAAAATTATGATGCTGCTAAGCAACACTTTTTCATGGAAGGGCCCAGAAATCTGGGTTTGTTCTTTTTTTCTTTTTTCCTTTTCCCTTTTTTTTAATAGAGGAGGCTGCATTTTTTTCAGAAATAATTAACTCTAAATTCTCTCTCAGATCATTTCATCACCCAGAGAATTATAGCTGCTTAATAATAAGTCTGGATACAGGCATGTCTTAAATTGTCAGCTTTTAGAATCTAGCATATGATGCAACATATGAGAAGAATGAACTAATGACCTATTCCTGTTTTCACTTTGCCACTCAGACCTCCTATACAGGTTTCTGTAGCGTGCGGTCAGCATCACACTCTCCAAATGGATAATCACCAAAAGATCCACGACTAATACATTGTCAGAAAGTGTGCCAAGATCCTCATCTGAAAGATATACTGATTTGGGGCCTTGAAGACATTTGGAGTTTTGTTACTGACTTCAGTGAGAGACAGAACAAATCATGAGTATTTTACCACATTTGATCAAATGCCCCTACTTCAGTCATAGTGTGAATGTTCTTCAAGGTTTGACTTTATTACCAAAAATTTGAATTATTTAGAATTTCTCTGTGTAATGGAGCTTGTTTTGGTGGCATCTGAGGTTTGCAGGACTAGTGCTGCTAAGCATTCTGAGATACAATGGGGAAAGTTACTGTCTAAAACACATTCCTGTGAGTCACCAATAAATCCTGATGACAAACCGATGCCAGAGGTTTGGGTAGTCAGAAGTTTTGGAAAACCTTCCACAGAATTCCTGCATTTTAGAGCTCTTTTTCCTTTGAATTTCCTTAAAATCCTACCAGTGCCTAAGAACACTGTCTTCCAGAGATATCTGATCATGAATTCTTGCACTCTTAACTTGATCTGCTCATTCATGCCCTAAGGAATTGCTCCAAGTGCTCCAATAATCACTTTAATATTTATTATTATTAAGGCCCTACTTAACTTGTGCTATTGAGGAAATTGTGGAGTCTGCAATATTAGGTTTCTGCCGCAATTTTGACAGCAGGAGCCCCGCTGTGTACAGGGCTGATAGTGGGAGCCCTGGCCACCCCAGGGCTGAGAGTGGTACATCCACCTGTCAGCTCCAGGTAGCCTCTGTCAGCCTCGAGTCCCTGCTCTCAGCCCTGGGATGCTGAGAGCAGGAGCCCCCACTCTGAGCCCCACACAGCCAACAGCAGACAATCATGGAAAAGTAATAATGGACTTTATTACCAGAAATAATACGGTCCATTATTACTTTTTCACAATTGTCCATGGCTTGTTTTCAACTCAGTTGCATTTTTTTGACAATCATCCCACAATTCAAATAAGGCCTTAATAATTATTAATATTACATGTTGCTACTGAATGATCTCTGTTGCATTTTCATAAGGTTCTCCATGCGGACAATTATTTTATTAATATCTATATACTACTCTGGAACCAATTTTCAGTTGGTTAAAATTAAAAATAACAATATTAAAGGTGGTTGGATTATTCACTGCAAACAAATTATCCAATGATTACAGCCCTGTGTTCTCCTAGTGAATTGTTTGCAAACAGATCCTGATATTTATATAAATGTATTAACTATTTGTAAACATTTACAGAACAGTCTGGGTGCAACAATGTACAGTTTATGATATGATTACTAGTGATTAGATTAGAACATAAAAATTATGGCTAGTGGTCCATATTAAACATAAGCAACTATTGCATACATTACTAAAAGAAGGGATCTTTCGTTTAAACAGCAATGTCTTCATGATTATGGCAATGGTTTACTGCCCTCATGTTGCTGAACAGTGCACTGATACAAATGCTAATTCGCTGATGTATGATATGAAGGTCTTGCTCTTCTGCCCTTCAATTAAACCTGTGATCCTGGTTCCAGTTTATAACTATGAGCCTAAGATATTGCTAATTTCAAAGTCTGTAGTGTGAATTTTACATTTCTTTGTTGCATGGATAAAATCCAAAAGCCTTTTATTTGGTTCCTGTTGTGGCAATCTCTTTGCTGCCTACTTGTCAGAGATTCACTCTTGCATAGATACAGGGCTGAATTTCAGACACCGAGGATTGAATTTATAGTTAGGAACTGAGGCTAGAAGGATGAATATATCTGGTTAAAAGTTTGATAGGCTAGACCTCTTCACCTCTCATTCTATAAAGAATGAATGCAGTACCCTCAGCTTTCTGCATTCAAACATATCCCTGCCACCTGCCTGGTACCATTTATAGATTGTGGTCCCAGTAGAGTTATGCTGATTTATATCAGCTGAGGTTCTCGCCCTATGGTTAAAGAGAAAGGTGTTTTCTTCTGTTAGCTGATAAGGAGACTCATTCTCCTGTTTTCTTTATAAGAGAATTCATTTATAATAATCCTCTCTAGGTTGGCTTTCCCCTTTACGGAAAAGTTCCATAGAATTTAGATTAAAAGAATAGCAGAGATATATACCTCTATGCAATTCTATGGGAAGGGTTAAAAAAAATCTAGTGAAAATTTCATATTTCGATTAAATTCTGTTGGAGTTTTCTATACTGCCAAAAATTGTTTTCAGTGAGTCCCAAAGGCCAAGATTTCTTACAAAGTCTAGCCTTAGTCATTGGTTATGTTACAAACTCATTTCTGATTGTTCTATGTCATTTGAATTGTTCTATGTAATATAAACAGGTTCATTGGGAGGACTCAAGGGCCCAAATGAGTATCTAGTCAAAGAAACATGGAGGACTTCATCTGCATAGATTTTCCCAATCCACCTGAAAGGTGTCTGCAGCCTTAGTAATATGGTACCTCAGACGAGCATTCCATGAGGTAGGTAGCAAGGAGGATGAAGACATGCTTATTTCCTCCCATCTTCCAAACTTCATAGAAAAGCCAGTGAAAAATTACTGAGGCTTGAGGCTGTACTTACTCTTCAGCATTTATGCTGGACAACTCCCTTATGGGAAAGGATATGAGAAAAGATACCCAATGGTTTCAGTGAGTCATTATCTGGTTGTTGGTTTGCTGCCTTGTCCTCAAGACTTATGGCAAAGCTACAACTGAGTGCATAACAAACAGGTTTTTAATACATTTTAAAATGCACCTATTTTATTATTCTTTCAGTACAAAGAGCTCTTGTTATTCTCATTCTTTGAATTATTTTTTGTTTCATGTATATACTTAATATGCATGCAAATAAAGATTGTTTGAGAGGACCTTTCCATTTTGACTAAGAGTGAAATTTTGCTACTCTGCCCCAAAACAGACGTGATTATAAAATCTGTCACCTGGGGAAAATTGTGAATTTTCTTCCTTTTTTCATTTTCAAAGCAAACACCAACTTTACTTTTCCAAAAAGAAATTTATGGAGGAAATAAATCTTTTGATGAATTTACAAAAACAAGTCTTTTCAATAATGGTGAGGGTGAGGAGAGAAATTTCTGAATAATGTACATTATATAGAAGAAATGAAAAGGGTAGCAGATATGGCCAATAAAACCAGAAAATCTCTAAAAGAGTTTATTGTATAGCACACCAAGCAAACATTTGTACTATACCGAAAATAATAATAATTCCAAGACCCTTTTTACTTTGTAGTACAGCATACGAATTTGCTTTTCTGGTTCCATATGAAAGGGTAATCTGGCGTAAAACAGAGAAACTATGTCTTCGTATGAAAGGAAACCCATAGAGAACCGAGGAAGTTTAGAAGTGGACTAAAAAGTGCCCATTAATCTTAATGCTGAACATGAATAAGGACACATAGACATTATTCTCCCTTTATGAGCAGAAAGGTTGTCTGATAAGAGTGACTAATACTGACACTGTATACATATTAATAAACATAGGGCTTTTAGGTGCTCAACTGCCTAGTAGACTCCACAGCCCTGAGTTAGGCATAGAAAGGCAACCTGTTATCCAGTGTTGCATCCTTCATGAAGGTGCAGTGTATTTATTGCTGAGTCATTCTGAAACAGGGGCAAAGACAAATAGGCCCTTCAGGGATACCCTATCAACAATCAAGCTTCTGAAAAAAGTTTAGGCTGTGGGTTATGTTCTGCAAAAATCATGGAACAGAGTAAGTTAAGATTTTTAAGTAGTGTGTGTACTCTGTTCCATTTTCAAGCAGGGTAGAAAACCATGCTTGCTAATACCAGGTTTTTGTGCAAGAAAGTCTCAAATTGAGTCCTCCTCCCATGTGTTCTTGCCATATCTCATAAGCGCAGCTTTTATTAAGGTATTTCACAGGTCCTGGAATATTGAATATTCAAAACCAAACTCAGAACAAAATTCTGAGTTCACTAATTCTGGTCTTAGTCTGTTCCTACTCAGTCAAGCTGCCTCTAATGTTGATGGGAGTTTGCCAAGTGAGGACTGAGTAAAGCTTGAATGAAATCCTTGAGATCTGGTCCAAAGTTTTCCTTATAACCAAATGGGTACTTAATTCAGAGATAGGTAATTAAAATGTATGTCAAGGATTAATGTTGAACCATCTTTGCAAATATTAGAGCAGCAACATTTATTGAGATTTTGGGGTTGGCCAAGAGATGCTATGTCCCCTATGCACTCTTGTCCATCCCAGACTAGTGTTGTCATGGATCCCACCCAAAGTGCCTATATATTTTCTAAGTAAAATATTCCTTATTCTTTCCTTCAGATATCACCCCAGATGTCTCATTTGCCTCCTCAACCATTTTGTCCATTCCAACAGATGTACCCAGCATTATTAAATGGAGAGACATGCTATTAATGAGGATTTGGATTTCTGACAGCTGATTGGTTATGATGGATCGGACAGTAATGGATAATGCTAGTTGCTGACATGGGGATGGCTAAATTGGTGCATATAAAGGGGAGATTTCAAAGACACAAACAGCAATTAAGCACCTAACTTCCTTTGACTTTCAAGGGAAGCTAGGTCCTAACTGTCATTTGAACCTTTGAAAATCTCCCTTGCAATCTTTAGTCCATTCCACTAATAATCCCTGGATAAAGCATATAATCAGAGCTAAGATGGTGAAGAGATTTATCTGACAAATTATGTGCTGAAATACCTAAAAAGAAACACATCAGTATATTCTACCCCCACCAGAAACAATGTGGCCCAGAAGAGCATTCGATTCAGATTTAGAAGGTGTCAGATGCCACTCAGCACAGTTGCTATACCACCAGAAATGAAAAAGACCCTAATAATACTTGCTGAGAATGTGAGAATCTGATTTTACTATAGATTCCATAACAGAAAAGATACACTTCAGACTATATAATGAATACATAGCCAGCTTTATTAAAATATAAAATAAAATGTGTTAACTCAGAGGTCTATGGATCTGACAGTATCTGATAAAAGACCAAAACTTACAGAGATGTCCAGACAGTAAACATGCATCTTGAATCATAAATAGAACTATCTCACTAGTTAGTTGCATTAATCTAGAAACACAGGGAACATGCCCTCCCCATACCAAAAAGATTGGACTTTGCAACAAACCAGACAGGAGCCTGTTGAGATGAAATACTGTCTGCAGCTGCTGCCAATAATCCCTGAAGACAACACAAACACAGTTATAATGGTGTAAGGCCTATGCCCAGAACCTCCAGAGCAGAAAAGGTTCTCTATTCCATTTATTGATGAAAAGGAGAAAGTACTGCCATGGAGTGCTCCATTTGTACAGGCAAGCTACCCAGTTTCTCTAGTCGCACTTGAGAAGTCATTCTAACTATACATGCATTTGGATTTGGGGGATTCGTGGACTCCCAGAGAAACTATTGAGAGGAAATAGTTCTTGCTGTGTGCTAAGAGCTCATTTCCAAGCAGTCAGGATGGTAGTCAAGGGTCATAAGTTTTCTTGGCTCCTTTCCTGTGAGAATTTTTCAGCATGAGATGATACAAACTGTGGACTTGTCTGCAAGAGACACTGCAGAGGGCAACATCAGACCTGAGTGGACTTCTGTGAGGCCCTGCCAACGCAACACCTTAATAAGATGAATCACTAAACTAGGATAGGTGGTGGCACCTCCAGGCAGGACCAGGTAAGAAGGTCCTTTGGGACTGAACATAGATCTATAAAGAGGCCCTTGGTCTGCTGCTATTTGCTGATCCAGACCATAGCCAAAGTGTTGTGGATGGGTGAGGTGGTGTGCCCAAAGAACTGTTAAGTATGAGACCTGTGTGGTGGGAAGGGAGTTAAATGGACTACTGCAAGATTTGCAGGAAGCTGGGGCTATTTTACTCTTTATTTGCATATATATTCTACTGCTGTGTTTTCCCAATATGACTGTGTTCCCTGTTGTCTAAAATAGGTTTCCTTGTTTGTACTAAGTCTCAAAGTGCTCGTGATTGGGGAAATTATCTCTGTTAAAGGCATCCAGGGAGAATGCATTTAGCTTTCTCAGGTTTCTGGGTGGAGGCTTGAGCTGATGTAAATATTTTTCAAGTGGTACCCTTCCTATCATTGTATTGTAGGGTTTTGGGGGCTGCCAGCAAGTGTGTCTTCGAGCTGTGAGCAATGACAGACTTTGGCAATGGATGTGCTAGCCACCCTTCATTGAGGCTAAATGAGGGAGCAATTAAAGGCCCATTTGTTTAGTGAGACATGAAACAACAGAAGCCACTGCTCAGAGTATAGAGCAGCCTGAGAAGGGGCTGAGTTATGTGGCATGAGGGGTTTCCCTGGAGACTGAATGCAAACAGATAGGCTCAGGCTTTAATTTGGCTACAGCTACGTTTATGTGTATGTCAGCAGAAAGAAACCAGGAAGTAAGCAGACAGCTAGTGAGAAGCAGTTGTAACTTGGGTCTGGGAGGAAGTCAAGAGAGAGCCTTTTCTGGGCAGAGCCTTTGTAAGGCAGATTTGGAAATAGTGCCTCAATCCACTTGTATTCCACAGAGATGTGTACTCTCCTTAGTGTGCTATAGAATAATATCATCTACCTGAAGAAATGATTCATGTTTTGAACAGAAATAATCCATTTCTAGTTTCTGAACTACCACATTCTAAAAACTGTGGAACTGACATGATAACGTAGGGTTTCTCAAACAGGGATCGCCACTTCTGTAGGGAAAGCCCCAGCGAGCCGGGCCTGTGTGTTTACCTGCCCTGTCCACAGGTCCGACCAACCGTGGCTCCCACTGGCCGCGGATCATTGCTCCAGGCCAATGGGAGCTGCTGGAAGCAGTGGCCAGTAAGTCCCTCAGCCCACACCGCTTCCAGCAGTCCCTTCACAGGACCAGTTGGCAGTGGAATGTGATGCCAGGGAAAGCACCTCTGGTGAATACACATTTCCAGTCAAACTGTAGGAGTTACATGCTGTTATTTTTTATGTTTAATCTGAACAAAAAAGTAGGTGTAGTGGGTATTGGTAGCCACTCCAGCTATGCAGAGAGCGCTCTCTGAAAAAGACTGTTTCTGTGCATAGGGATGGCCCTGGAATCCTCCATGGAGATCTCAAGGAAGCTTTCATGGAGGTACACTGCAATCTTTTGCAGAGGGTTTCTAGAGTGCAGTGCATCGATGTAAGCCCTGCTAATGAGAATGCACTCCGCCAACACAATGAGAGAGTGTGGGCTTGCAAGATCAATTTGCTTAAATCGGAGGCTTGATGTCGACTTACATGAAGTTGACTTAAGTTTGTAGTGTAGGCATTGCCTGAGATTCATTCCAAGTATTCCAAAGGAGACAAGGGCTGAGCTGCATTCAGTACATTGATAACCAGCTCTTTCTCCATCATATCAAACCTGACCAGAATAGTGGAACAAAAAATGCAGTGTCTGTAATGCATTTGGGCTTGAAGTGGCTGCAACTTAATCCAGAAGGATTTAGATTGTGTTGAAGGCCTGGGAGAATCAGTCAAAAAGTTGGCAGTACTTATGCAAATACCTTCGGGTAAGGGTCTAACGGGTTTGATGGACATTTAATTTATGTATGAGTAGTTTTATACATTGTACTTTTTACTGTGTATTTTAATTTATGGGATGGATATTCACATCTAAAGAGTTTTATACATCTAAAAAAGTAAATATGTCAAATATTACTGACTTGGTAAAATCCCTTTGGATATTTGTCCATTGGATTACTACTCAGGAAACATTTTCATAAGCTACACAATACAGGCATCTATTTCTCCTGGGATCTCTTCTTCACTCTTTATTCTCCTTCTCAAATCATTTCCTCATCTTCCTTATCCATCAGCTATGAATATTTTTGGACGTAAAGTGCAGTTAGCATGCACAAATAAAAATAAAAACCTGCTTTCCCTGGGATGATCAGTATCATTCTCTCACTGATGTAAGTATAGAAGTCGCATCATCAGAAGCCCAAATGTTTTCTCATTCACTGAGCAAGTCCTCTTTTCAGCCTTCTTATGCAAACCTCCCCATCATTCTGTGGATTATCTGTTGTGTGAAAAGATGAACCAGGAAAGGGGTATCTGCAGTCTCAGAAAACAAGCAGACATAACATCCTTATATTCAGAATCATTTAATCATTTTTTTCATACAGCAAACAAGAAGCTTTCCAACCCTCTGAAATGCATGGAAACCATGTCATATTTGAGCCTGTCAATCTAGCAGAAACATGGGACACATCTTAAAGCACAGCAAAACACTATGGTATCCATCAAAAGTTACTTTTAATTTATTCAGTAGAATGCCAAGGTTAATAAAAACCAAATTATATTTTAATATCCTACATCTTTGAGATGTGCCTAGAGCCTCAGCAGAGATACTTGCCTTGTAATATAAAATTCATGGTTTATTCAACCACAGCAGCTGTTGTAAACCCTAGGTTGTCATTTATTTTGCAGCTCTTGAAAAAGATTTATAATCTGATTTCACATGCAGCATGTAATTAGCCCTCATATCTGCAGCAAAAGTAGTCACCCTGGCAATTTATTAGATACAAACAAGAGAGGGGAAATGTTATGGTCATAAAGAAACAAGCTGTAAATAAATGGATTTTTTAAAATATTATTTAATTTTACAATTTGTTTTCACAACATTCTTTAGTTAAAAAATAAAAACCTTCCTAATTTTTTGTCCCCAATTACAAAGCCTCTCTGATAAACAAAGATAGGTAAGTGTGGTCATGAGGGCCCATTTCAGCCCTTTGCCTGGAGGATATAAGGAAAATATTGTTCTGATCCTTGGGTTCAGATGGTAGTGGTAGCCCTACCATGAAATAAGCCATCGAGCCTACTCTAAAACTTGCAGATTCCCATAGACTAGTGGCAAGCTAAAACCTTCTGCACAGAAGATCTGTGCGTCCGTGCTAGCCCTGATCACCAGCCGTTCCATGTTCCCTGGTAGTGCTGCACTTCCAGGGACTAACCCTCTCTGTAGCTACTTCCAGAATCCCCCAGGTGGGATCTTGCCCACCACAGGACAACCTGTATATTCTACTTGCACCCACTGCAAGGATTTCATTCTCTTAAATCGAACCCTGCACAGGGATAGAGGGGCGGAGCTAAATGAACAGGACTGACTGACCCAAGTCCTCTGGCTCTTAATGAGTCAGGTCACCCTGTTAGGGAGAGAAATAGAGAATCTTATACTCTCTGATTCAGGAAATTACACCTATCCAGACATGTGTTTAAATGCTTTCTGGAATCAGGGTCATGGACCATTCCAGAGGGACACAAGGTGTAATCTCTTTGAAAAATAGCTAATTACTGTGTGGGGTGTTCTCCTGTTTCGTCTGAATATGAGATCATAATCTTCTACCTTGTAAGGTACAAGTAATTCCTGAAGCAAACAGAAGTTCCTCAAATCCTGCAGTAGGAGAATGGGATCTTTGGATAACAAAATGGTCTTTGGGTGTGAGTGGTAAATTGAAGGAGCAAAGCACCAATATGATTTTTTCTTCTTCAGAACAGTTTTACAAAATGCAAAAATATAACCAAAAACTCACAGACAAAAATGTCTTACAAGAAAACATTGATTTGTAATGAATTTTGTCATAGACATGTATCTAGAACCTTTTGTAAACAGAGAGCAAGGGACAGAGAATTAACAGACTTTTATTCTGATTACTTTAACATGATAGCCTTAATTGAATTTGACAGTTAAAGCCCAATCCTGAAAAGATTTATTCACATGCTTAACTTGATGCATTGTGGATAAAATCCTGTGCCCAGTGAAGTGAATGTGAATGGCATCTTGTGACTGGTCACTATAATCAATGTGACTATTCACAGTGCATCAAGTTAAGCACATTCTGAAGATTTTACAGGATTGAGGTTCCAGTTTAGAAAACAAGACACACACGTGCTTTTTAAAATGTTGGACCATTTTAATGAATATTAACAAATGTTTCTTTACCCAGAGACATTTCCCTGCATCTGTATGTAAGTAGAATAGTTACAATCCATATTAAAATGCAAAATAATGGTCTAAAACAAAGACTAAATATAAAACTAAGAAGCAACTTTTATTTAACTCTGGTACAAATTGAGTACCACACACCAGCATGTTTTCTGAGTCAAATTCCAGATACCAGATACATATCCAGGCCCTTTGCGCAGTGAACTCCGTGCAGGCCAGTGTCAGGCAGATTAGTGAAAAATTAGGACACTGGCAGTCCTTATACAACCTGATCTCCCACTGAAATAACTGGGAGCTTTGGGTGTGCAAGGACTGCAAACTTGGGTGTCTATTAATATTAAAGGAGAAATCTGTATTTTCCACCAGGTCTTTCAGAGGTTTAGATTATAGGGCATATAAACCTTTAAGATGGTTAAATAAATGGTTGTTTCCTATGTACATACTCAAAGAGGGTAAAATGTCAGGAAAGTTGTCATATCAAACTTAACTTCTGAAAAGGCTGTTGAGGGTGTCAACCCTTCACAAAGTGCTCTTTGTTGGTAAAAAAAAAACATGTTACTGTAAAAAGGACACAACAGAAATACTGACAATAGCTGACACATTTAGTTTGTGATTCAATAGCATATCAAGTATATAGGGCAAAAGTACTGTTATTCTAAGATAGAAGGTTTATAATACATGCTTTTCATGTGTACTACCAATTATAATAGAATATGATTCCACTGAATTCCTAATCACTCACTTCGAGGCAATGGCAAACTTTTTATTAAATTCAGTAGAATCCCCCCTACCGCCAGCAGAAAGTCAATATGGTTACATCTACACTACGAGGTGGGATGTGATTTCCAGTTCACATACACATACTCGTGCTAGCTGTCATGTGAGCTAGCATGCTAAAAATAGTAGTGTAGCTATGGTTCCACAGGCAGCAGCAGCATAGGCTAGCCTCCCCGTGTATGCACCCATGGGGTTCAGACAGATCTGTACTTGGGTTGCTGCTGCTGCTGCTACCCAAGCTGTGGTTACACTACTATTTTTAGCATGGTAGCTCAGATGAGAGCTAGTGCGAGTATGTACATGCGAGCAGGGAATCACACATCCAGTTTGTATATGTCAAATCTTTTTAGGCAAATGTGTGCTGTTATATTTCTATTCACCTACACCACAGGGCAGTTTCGAGGCTTAATTAATTAATGACTGTTAATAAAGCACTTTGAGTTTCTCTAATAAAACTTGCTATATAAGTGTATATATTTATTATTATTATTTATTATTTATTTTCAATAGGTATATCATAGCTTTTATAGGGCTAAGTTATACACACACACGTATATAAAAATATTTTATCATCTCTGGCCATGATTTTCAGAATGGGATCCTAAAGTTAGTTTCCTAAATCCATATTTAGGCTTCTAAGTAAGTGGCCTGATTTTCAGAAATGCAGTGTCTGGCAGATTCTGGGTATTCAGTAATTTTGAAAAATCAGACCACTAATTTAGGAGCCAAAATATGGATTTACAAGCCTAAATTTAAACAACCCCCTTTTGAAAACTCTGCTTCACTTTGCTGAATAAAAACAAAAAGCACTTTGGCACATTTATACAACCATTTCATCAACTACCTCCAGCTAACTAAACTGTTTCCAGAACACTACTCTGCTCAGTGAATGTGGTAAACGTCTGTCCCAGATCTGGACCTGTGCGTACAAAATCTGGGTGCTTACTGTGAACCTCCCCCAAGCTTATACCCAGCTTGGATCTTATCTCGCTGCCACCAGCCGAAGTTTTCCAGGGTTTCGGCCCCCCCAGGTTCCCCAAACCTTTCCTTGGGGGACCCCTCCAAGACCCAGACCCCTGGGTCTCCCTAGCTCATCCCCAGC
>NC_133769.1:278543815-278589227 GCF_003597395.2 Chelonoidis abingdonii | reverse complement strand
CAGTTCCCTCCCAGACTTTAAAAAAAATCCAGGTCTCTGATTGGTCCTCTGGTCAGGTGTTTGGTTCCCCCTTTGTTCACCCTTTACAGGTAAAAGAAAATTAACCCTTACCTATCTACTTATGACAGTGAAGGAACAAGAAGTTAGATTCAAAAGAAACCTAGGCATCACAGCACCATACTTTTAGGTGCCTAGAAAATCACTGGGATATAGAAAGCCTGGGTTTGGCCCTAGGTTTCCTCTACAATGAATGGGGACAAACAGGCACCTGAGAATTGGACTCATAAAAGTCAGTATCCTAGGAGGCTTCTTATCCAAGGTAACCAATAGGAGGTGTCAGGGTAAGGGGTGTGTACGAAGGCTTACCCCTCTCTCGGAGATAGGCACCCTAGGGCTTGTCTACACTTGAAATGCTCTAGCGACATAGCTGCAGCTGTGCCACTGTAACATTTCAGTATAAATACTACCTACACTAAGGCTAGGGGTTCCCCCATTGGCATAGATAATCCCCCTCCCTGAGAGGCAGTAGCTAGGTCAATGGAAGAATCTACACTGGGGGTTAGGTCAGTTTAACTGCATTGCTCAGGGGTGGGACATAAGCACCTAAAGTGCCAACTAAATACTTACGTTCTTTTGTGACTCCAGCCCAGAAGGAGACGCATTTCTTCAACCAGCTGGCAAATTTGCGTCCAAGTCACGACTCCAAATAATATGCTAAATTAAAGAGTCTTATACTATCAGAAATCTTCTCCCCTTTAAGTATGGGGAATATCAGGCAGGGGCGCCAGAATGGGGGACACAGGGGGCAATGGACCTCCCATGTTTTGCCAGCCTTAAGGGTGAGTGCTGGGGTAAGAGGGTGGGGCCTCAGGAGGAAGGGGTGGTGGTGTCCCTCACACACTTTTAGGGAGCTTCCACCACTCCTGATATCAGGTCACCCCATAACCTTCTATATAGCCTAAATAGATTGAACTTCTTATGTCTCTCATTGTAAGGCAGGTTTTCCAGATTTCAGATCATTCTTGTAGTTCTTTTCTTTATACAGCTTGGGCCTTTGATCTCCAGTCTCTGGGAACAGGTAATCACCAGTCAATAGCCCTCACCTCAGTATATAGCTTCAAAAGGCTGGGGTTTTGCAGAACTGGAGTGGTGGAAAATACATTAACCACTCTCCAGGGATTTCTTCACTGAACATTTATTGTCCCCAAAGCCCACGCCTGTCTGGGACATCCCACCGTAGTCTTTGTGAACTCCTTACACTTCTCAGGACTCTATTTTGTCACAATCAATGCAGCCATATTCAGTCTATGGCAAGATAAGGCCTGTGTGACTTTACCTGCTCTGGTCTGAGCAATACCTGATTCTCCAGGCAAAGATAAGCAGATGTAATGCATTGGTGCAGACTCTTCCAGTCGTCTATGCTTTCTCCAGGTTTTTCACAGTCAATTACATTTATTTAGTTGGTTTTGTATACTGGACAGCTCTCTAGGCACTTACAAAATTTCAAAATCGTAATGAAATAAACATGTCGAAAATAAATATAAAAAGAGCCTCCAACTCCAAAACAAACTCCTCTTACTGTTAGTCCAACCTGCAATATCTATCAATCAACCCTCCTCTCATCATCCAGCACCTTACTTTGGATTAATGAAAGAGACGTTCCTGTTTCCTCCAACTCCTTAATTGTCATGGAGGCTTCTAGCAGTAGAGTGTAGATTCCCCATCCTTTTTCCTTCTGACTTATAAAACAAATTTGAAGGAAGGAATAGTTCATGCTGGCAACATTCTCCTGCAAAAAAAAAAAAAGCTATTTTCTGATAGTGCCTAGTTTTGTCATTCTCCCAAGAAAATTGTGACTAACTACATATGAGGTGTTAGTGCTTATCTCCTGCTTGTCCAATTTTGACTAAACTCAGTACTCATAATAAAATTTCTCTACTGACTTAATGATTAAATGATTATAACTCACTCTAGTGCTGTTTTGCCTTTGGAATTTTTCTCTCAGGAGGCTAGTCATCTTTTTTCACACGTTTTCTAAGTCCTATTGGATTATCCTCCTATTGTATACATGATGGATCCCATTTTCAGATGAATATTTTTTCATGTATTTAATCTGACTTCTCCTGCAAACTTTCATTTCTTTTTGCTGTCTCAGTAACATGCTTGCTCTTGGAGTATGTATACATATCTATATACATGTACAGATTCATTAAATTTTTGATCAAATTGCTGAAGTTGTCTTATTAATGATTCCTCTCTGGTTGAAAGTGACTTGTAAATGCAAAGTTCCAACTAATTTCCAAGCTTAGTTTCATTTTTTTCATTCCCTCAATATATCCTGTCTTCAGTATGACATTCAGCAGTAGGAAGATCAGGATTTGTGTCAAGCTGCTTTAGAACTAAGATGCCTCTGATGTCATGAGCCATGTTAATCAGTACAGAGTTCATCTCACTTTTTTGTCTTCCCACCAAACCTTCACTGGGTTCATTTCCAGGAATGTCTCTCAGTTTTTCAGACACCACTGCACGATGACATTTTCCTGTTTTAACCACCTCAAAGGTTATTCGTAAGCTTTCCTTCTTCTCCACACTCCTTGACTACTTTTGTACAGAAGACTCAATGCTGATATAGAATATTGATTATTTATTATTAAATAGATTTTTATCAGTGGAAAAATAGGAGAATTTTCTGACCTTGAATGAAAATTTACTTTTAAGATTATTTCAAGACACTCTATTAGAAACATTTTTCTGATCATTTTTAAGCAAGCAAGGTTTGTATTCAGCCAACACAGCATCAGAGCTTTCTAAGGCCTTGCTCAATTAAAAGTAATCCTCAAAATGATCAACAAGTTAGATGGACTTATGCAAGTAAACACATAAACTAACACATAGGAGAATATATCAGGATCTCATTCCAGATGTTGTAGGCCAACCTGATAAGATATACCCACCATGAAATGGGTTTATTTGTAAAAGTTAAGAGGATATCATTGCACATTTTTATTGCCAGAAGTAACATCATTTGCTTCCCTTGTAATCAGTACATTGTAGGTGGCTTCATTTTTTGCTATTGTTGACTTTTAGGGTCTGATTCTTCATTGCTTTACACCAGTATAACTTCAGTGGAATTGCTACTGACTTATAAGTGAGATCAGAATCGAGGCCCACAGACTCAAAGGGCTTTCTAAACACTGAAGGGTTGTTTGTTGGGTTTTTATCTGTAGAATCTCTAAAACTAAAGGTGCTCTCAACATGCTTTCATTTTAAAGCACAAAGAGGCCAATGTGTCCTCACTACTATGTAAAAGAGAGGTAGGGTAGTCAGCCAATTGTTCATCCACTGCAGAACTATGAAAAGGATTTAAATCTTCTTATCCTGTACAATAATTTATAGTCTTTTACTTACTGCTTGGAGGATTTAAAAAAAAAAAAGAATTAGCTTAAAGAAAGAAAGATGAGGATTACAAAAACCTCAAACACATTAGCACAAAATGTTTTCACCTAATCTGACAATTTAAGACAATTTCAATTTAAATTACCTCCCAGTAAATTGTGAATAATTTGAAGACTTCCAAATAGATTTCTAAACAGTTGACCTGCTTACTAATTTTCAGTAAAATCAATGAGATAACTCATGTAAAAACATAGATCGTTCCAACACAAAATGGCATTTGTTGACTTTTAGAGAAATTTACCTGATTATCTTTTGCGACCATGCTATTTTGTACTGTGACCAGTGTAGTTAAGCAAGGTCTGAACTAGTCCAAGCAACACCTAGGTGCTCAGAAATGTAGTCCCTAACTGGATCAGACCAGCATCTCCATCTAGCCCGGTATCCTGTGTCTGAAAATGACCAGTAACAGATGTTTGAGAGAAAGCTATAGGAACCTCATAGTAGTCAGTTATGGGATAATTTGTCCCCAAGGAAAGTCTTTTTAATCCACATTAATTAGAAATTGCTGTATACCTAGAAGCATGAAGCTTTATAACTTTTCCCAAACACTGATTTTTAAAATAAATATTACACCTTTATAACTGTGGATATTCTTGTTATCTATATAAATGTCCACTCCTTTTTTTAAATTCCGATAAGCCCTTGGCCTCAGTGATATCTTGTGCCAATGGGTTCAACAACAAAAAGTATTTCCTCTTATCAGATTTGAATTTGCCACCTTTCTGTTCCTTTGTATTTCCCCTTGTTCTTGTATGACGAGAAAGGGTGAATAGAAATAACAGATAGACCTTCGATATCCTGTCCACTCTTAGTCATTGCTTCTCTAAGTTAAGCAATCCAAGTTTTTTCAGTCTTTTTTCATATTAGATTTTTTACCATGCCCCAAGTCATTCTAATCACCTTTTTATAGTTCTTCTATCATCTTTGTGAGATGAGTTCCAGTAAAGAAGAACAGGTAGGAGTATACTTCCCCTTCCTCTGCTAAGAGAGGAAGAGAACTATCTCTTTTGACCTTGGTTGGTGCAGTGAAAGCCCTCACTCCTTTTTCAACCTATTTTAGCCACTGCAGTGACCATAACTGAACATACTGTATTCCAGTGAGGATATACCTTTGATTAATACAATACTATTATAGTAGTCCATATACTATTCTGCACCCCATTCCTTTTGTATCTAATGTTTTGTTATCTTTATTGACCACTACTGCATATTTAACATAGGTCTTCATTTTGCTGTTCACAATGTTGCCCAGGGTACTCTCTTACCTGAGTTGATACAGTTAAGTTAGAATCCAGTAAGATGTCTGGGTATTCCCTACAATGTTCATTACCTTGCATTTGTCAACAGTGACAAATGTTGACAAACACAGCTCTTGTTGGTGATATGATAAGGCATACCCTTCTCTGGGAATCTGTCCTAAGCAGTGCACTAGCATAATGCTGAGTGGCACAGAGCTGCAGGAAATGCCCTTTTTCAGATGAGCTACAAAAAACAAAATCCTGACAAAGTGTGATTTTTTGAAGACTGCATAATGCTTTTCATAAGGATGGCTCTGTGCTAGCTAAATCCCAACTCAGGCAATTACATTCTACCTATCTAAATCCCCCCCAGAAATTTGTATTAAATATAGCTCTTCTTTTCTTCCTGACCTAAATTGTCAGGTAATGTTGCTGTGAACAATTAAACAGCTGCAGATTTTGCATCAGTGAAGACTGTATTTCAGTAGTCAGTTAAACGATTCCTATATATCCTTTACATACCTCAGAGGGGTGTTGTGAAACCGAATTAATTAATGTTTGTGAAACATTTGAAGAATTCACATGAAAAGCCATGGAAATGATAGCTCATTTTTAAGTGTTTGGGGAGTATTTAAATGCTTGTGTACATGGGAAAATTGACAGGCATGGCATAGCTATAGTGAAATCAGTTATTCCACTATAGCTATTCCAGAATAACTCCCTTTGCAGAGACTCTATTACTGACTGCTTTGTGCAAGCCCTTGTATCATGATCAGTGGAACTGGAGTCAGAGGGCCCATGTTCCCTGGGGATAATATTATTGACCAGACACCAGACAAACAGTGGAAAATAGTAGTTGGGCTGGGAGCAACGCCATCACATGGACCAAGTAGTGCATAGAGTTTAATGAAGTTCCATTTCCTCAACTTAACCTGCATTCTTCAGCCTCACTCTTTTCTAATGAAATATAGTGGCAGCACCTGAGAGCTGAATTCTCAGGAAGTGCAGCAGCTGGTATCATGAGCCACGGAGCTCAGCTGGAAGCACCCGGAATCCTGAATATCTAACACAAACCTAGCCCAGAGATGACCTGGTTGAGTAGGCATTCATGCTGCACATAGAGATAGCCATGCAAGAGAACTGCAACAGCAGGAAAATAAAATTGCTATTTTACCTCATTGGGGAACAAGGTAGAGAGTTCTGTGCCACTCTGAAGCTCACCACTGCCTCAAGCCTCACACCAGTTCTTGGACCCAGGGAAAAACATTGCTCTCCAAAGCAGAATGAAACTGTAGAGTGACACTAGAGACCAGCCTGAACCCCATCTTCTGTCTCCTCACTCCCTTAGATTCCACTTTCCAGTCCCTATCACTTTTGTTTCAATGACCCATAAGCTCTTCTCACCAGTCCCAGCTTTGTCTGCCTACCACGCTGAGGACACTACAGTCCTCCAGAATCATTGACGGTAATAGCAAATAGGAAGGCTGTTTCCCAAGAAAATGATCCTATTTTACTCTCTATGGCTGCAGCTCATAAGGATGAAGACTCCAAACTAGTACGCTTGGGGCTATTCTATATATGACATTGGGAGATCTGACAACCTATCTCTGCTGAAAACACCTGGGCTGAAAAATCTGGGGAGCCTGGGTGAAAATTAAACACAAGTAGTATTTAACTAACTGGCAAACAAACACCTTTAATCTTATTATTTCTAAAGTCTCAGGAAAATAAATTATTCAGTTGTCCTAATTAAAATGTATAAATTTGCAAACAACTCAGTTACTCAAAAATAAAAAAAAGACACAAGGAATAGAAAATAGGGTTTAGAATAGAATTCTAGAATGAGCCTTAATATACACTCATGATCCACTCCTCCATAATGCTTAATGTCTTTGTATTTAAAATATATTGATTATATCTGATTTGTGCATTTCATTCTTACTGACTTGACATCATTATTGATCACTTTCCAACAGCACAGCATCACGACAACGCTATCCTGTACTATGATATCTTTTCTGACAGTTGCTTTAAAAAAAAAACAGGTTTCCATGCCTTCCATTTCCTACACAGAAAAACGGCACAGATTTGTGCCAATATTCAGTGAGCACTCTATTGAAAATAATTGCTAAAGTGGAAAATTACTGCAAATAGTTCTACCATGCACCCTGCCAATAACATCTCAACCCACTTAGCAACTCATGTTAATATTTATTGTTTTCGCCCTTCATCTTGCTGTAAAATGTGAAGAAAAATCAATGTACTAGAAGCAACCTGTAGATACCGTGCACAGTTTTCATGGTTGTAAATAGAAGCCATACATGTGCGGCTGAGGTCAGAATCTGGACCATTGGAAAGCTAGTATCAAGCTCTGAGGGCAGGAGAGAACATAAATTAGAAAATCTTACTCTGGTTTCCATATTCTACTCTACTAGGTCAAAATTCCAGTAAAATACAAAAATTAAGAGAAAAGTCATATTGCACAGTTGAGCCCTCTAAAGTCAGCAAGTGCAGTCTGTTTCCAGTGCAGCTGATTTTATAGGAGAATGACTGGCATGGAAGAGTTGCCGAGTCACTAAATTAGTTAGGAGTGGTGAAGGAATTTATGAGGCGGTTATAAGATTGCATTCACAAGGCATGGTGCACAAAACATTGCCTTCAATTCTGGTTAATGACAAGCTGTACGTCAAATGACAAAGTTGCTGGCCATGATACTTCTGATCAAAAATTTGTACCTTCAGCACATTTAAAGCATGAACATTCAAAAAGGTGTGAAACATTCACAATGGCCAAGCTGCAGAAAAGAAAACCAAACATTTCCCTTAATGTTTAAATTTTGGCACAACTCTTTCAGCAGTATCATTCACCTTTTTAAAATATTTTGCATATGCATGTGTGATAGCCTCCTACTCAGCTTTGAACCTTAGCGTTCATAAACTGAGAAGCTAACATGAAACCTCCAAGCCTAAATTACCAGCTTGGATCTTATCTCGCTGCCACCAATCAGGATTCAGAGCCCTGATAACTCTCAGGTCTCCCCCAAACCTTTCCCTGGGGGACCCCCCAAGACCCAGACCCCCTGAGTCTCCCACCCAACCGGAAACAAGCTCCTCCCCTTGTCTCCTCGTTATCTCATCCCCAGCTTCCCCCTCCCTGGGTTAGCCTGAGCGATGCTGTACTAAACTCCTTAAATGCAAACCAGCGAGGGCAATTTACCTCCCTCCCTTCTTCATCCCCTCAGGCTATGCATTCAAACCTAGTCAAGCTAAGGCAAAGAGATTTTCTCCCTCCCTTCGGACCGTAGCTTTAACCAGTGAAACCAAAAACCTCAACCAGGTTTTAAAAAGAAACTTTATATAAAAAGAAAGAAAATACATATAATCTAAACTCTGCATTCAATGAATCCATACAGAGGCTGTGCTTATAAGAAAAAGAACAACAAGTCTGATTCAAAAAAAGCGCCATTAAACCAGTTCAGCAAAGTACACACATGTAAATACAACTACAATATAAACCTATTGCTTTTCCTTTTGTACTTACAACTTGGTAACAGAAGGGTAGAAAGAAGCTTGGAGATAGAAAGAAAAGTTGTTCTCTCACAGCCGAAAGAAACAAAAAGCCACAGAATAAAGCCAAACCCCTCCAGAGGTTCCCTCCCCTGCTTTTAAAAATCCGGTTTCCTGACTGGTCCTCTGGTCAGGTGTTTGGTTCCCTTTGCAGGTAAAAGAAACATTAACCCTTAGCTATCTATTTATGACAGCGTGCGCAATATTCTACTGTGTATTATCACACAAAGCTTTGGCATCTTTTGTAATGGATGGTCCCTTATAATGTATTAGTTATTACTATTATGTGAATTAGTCTTTGGTTTAGTGACAGCAATTATAACTAAATTAACATTCTGAACCATATAATATTTCATGCTAAACTTGCAGCTGTTGATTTCATCTCACTTCAAATGTAGCCAAGGTATTGAAATAGACTATTTTCCTCTGATTTGCTTATTAAGATAATTATAGTAGTCTTTAAAGAATTAAAATCTCAATGAACTTAAATTAACTTTTCATTTGAGCAACTGCTTTTTGTCAGTATTACATTACAAATGTGGTGGCTCATTATGAAACAGTAAATGTCTGAAAAAATTAATGAGACAATTAATTAAAATAAAGTGTGCATTACTTCCTACAAATCCAGGCAGTGTCCAATTTATTCTGCTTCCTACTATTCGTGAGATATAGCCACTACTCTTTGTTCACACCACTAAAATTCTTGACCAGGCCCTCATTATCTTCTGTTTTGACTAATATTCTCTGGCCTTCTAGACAGTCACCTCTCAGGCCCATTCAAATGACTGCCACTAAGATTATCCTCCCTCAACATTCTGACCTTGTCATCCCTTCTCCCTTTAAGGCTGTCCAATGACTAATCTGTTCTGCTGCATCAGATACAATTTCCTGATCCTTGCCTTTAAGGCAGGGGTCGGCAACCTCTGGCATGCAGCTCGCCAGGGTAAGCACCCTGGCGGGCCAGGCTAGTTTGTTTACCTGCTGTGTCACAGGTTGGGCCGACCGCGGCTCCCACTGGCCGTGGTTCACCATCCCAGGCCAATGGTGGCAGTGGGAAGTGGCATGGGTGAGGGATGTGCTGGCCACTGCTTCCCACCACTCCCATTGGCTGGGATGGCAAACTGCAGCCAGTGGGAGCCACGGTCCGTCAAACCTGCCGATGCGGCAGGTAAACAAACTGGCCCAGCCCACCAGGGTGCTTATCCTGGTGAGCTGCATGCCAGAGGTTGCTAACCCCTGCTTTAAGGACTGTCAAAGTTTAGTCCCTACCTGTTTATCTGTTGTTGGCTCTTACCATGTCATCTCACTGCTCTCTCCTTCCACAAGCAGTGCCAGCTTCTGCTGCCCAGTTTTGCTTCTCCACAAATACTTTAATGCCTATTTCAATTCCACCCCTTTGCATGGAACATCTGGCCTGAACTAGGGCATAAAGTCACTTACCTATTCTTAAAATCTTTCTTTCTAACCAGCTTCTACCATAATGTCAACAGGAAACTGCAAGCTCATAAGAGCTAAGTAGATGTCTACTAGGGACATTTGGTTCTTATCTTATTGATTAGTTTATTGTAATCTAAAAAAAGGAATTATTCCAAAACCATGTAGCTGTGCATCATGGATTATTATCATTGTTTCTGTCATCCTATATGCATCAGTTTGCTATAGCTAATCAATGAGCCTTGTCCTCACTAAGTTGCAGGACAGGGACCATCTTGTATTCTCTTTGTACAGTGCCTAGAACAGGGATCGGCAACCTTTGGCATGCAGCCAGCCAGGGTAAGCTTCCTGTTGGGCCAGGCCAGTTTATTTATGTGTCGTGTCCACAGGTTCAGCTGATTGCATCTCCTATTGGCCGCGGTTCACTGCTCCAGGTCAATAGGGGCTGCAGGAAGCGGCGTGGGCCAAAGGATGTGCTGGCCATGGCTTCTCGCAGCCCCCATTGGCCTGGATCAGTGAACCGCGGCCAGTGGGAACTGCGATCAGCCAAACCAGTGGACATGGCAGGTAAACAAACTGGCCCACCATGGGGCTTACCCTGGCGGGGCACATGCCAAAGGTTGCCGATTCCTGGCCTAGTACACCAATATTTGTTTTAATGATTACTTCTCTATTATTTTTTCAGGGTGATTACTATGATTACTATAAACATTTTTGCTTGATTTACAGTTTACAGTAGAATAATATGGAAGCTTAAGAGAAACACTCATGTCTAATAGCACCGTCCCGCCAAATGTTCAGCTAATCATACCTACAGAAAAAAAAAATATTCTGTTCTTTGAAATATGGCTACTGATGGTAACAACAACAACAACAATCTACTGAAAATAGGCTCTGTTGACAAAAGAACAGAGGGAAGACCACTTTGACTCATTTATTAAACATTTTCTTTGTCCTAGATTTAGGCCCATCTTTAGCTCCTAAAAATATGGATTGGAGAAAAAGACACTGATTTACCTATTATTATTATTAATTTATATTTCAACATCATTCCAGTTGAGGCTCAGATCCCAATTGCACAAATAGATAGTGCCTGACCCAAAGATTGTATATAAGTCCAGTGTAAGTTGAGAAACAAGAGGTAGATACAACAAACAGATGGGGCATCAAAAGGTAACACTGAGATCACACTGGTCAGCATGAAAAGCAGAGGTCACAGCACACCCTGTAGGTCTCAGGGCAGAAGGAAATTTCAAGGAAAGATATGAAAGAGAATGACATACAGACAACAAAATCCCTGCAGACCTGAGTAGAGGAAGCTGGGCGGCACATATGGAAGAAGTAAAATTATGTATTACTTCCCTGGCTAGCATATTAGAGAAGGAGGGTGCAACAATTGCTCTACCCCATCCTCACTCCTGCTCCCTCACTCCCCACTCATCCACGATAGAGAGGACATAACAACTCAGTGTTCTCTCTGGCATTACAGCTCCTTACACTCCTTTATATTGCGGCACAGGCACATGAAACAGTTCATAACTGAGGCCTTTATAAATACCATAAAGTTCAAAACACAAATCCACATTCACACATGGTTCAGAAATACCTAACTGTCTGGAAACATAAAGTGTCTCAAAGTTTCTTTGTCCCATTTAGTAAATAGTTCTTATTTCCTCGATAGAGCCACATGTTCATCCCATTATATCATACCAAGATGGCAGCAAAATAAACTGCCTTTCAAAACTTTAAAATTTGAAATTCTAAATTTGAATAACACCCAACAAGGCATCTTTCAGATATTTTGTACTTGGACATTACCTGCAAGAACAAATTAACAAGTTTGAAAACAAATTCCAAATATTTAGGGAAAAAAGGTAGATCTAAAGGCCAAAGTGCAGTTCTCTCTGTGGCTGAAATATGTGCCATGGAATCAGGGCCGGCTCCAGGCACCAGCTAAGGAAGCAGGTGCTTGGGGCGGCCAATACAAAGGGGCAGAACTCCGTCCGGTATTAGGAGGCACATCCAGGTCTTCGGCAAGAATTCGGAGGTGGGTCCGTCAGTCCCTCTCTTCCTCTTTGAGCTGCGGCCGAAGTGCCGCCAATCAACTTTTTTTTGTTTTTGTTTTTTATTTTTCCACTGCTTGGGACAGCAGAAACCCTGGAGCCAGTCCTGCATGGAATGTTTTTAAAGAAGATGCAGAATTTCAGAGCATAATACAATCTGATTACTGACCAGATTTCCTCAAAAATGTGCATGTGTCCACCTTCTCACCATCATAAGGAAAATTCCAATGGACAGTAAGTACGTGCTTTTTGTACCAACCATCAGCAAAATGAACTCGATCAACCCCAGGGCTTTGCCATTAACTTCAGTGGAAGCAGGAGCAGGACTCTATAAAGGATGTTAGCAAGAAGGTTACAACTAATGCTGATTGGAAAATAGAAAAGTTAAAATAGAAAAACAAGTTTCTGGATTTTTATTCTTGATTTTTGACAACATTTTGACATTTTCTGACACACACATTTCCTAAATCTGCCCACAGAAATATGTGATCCTTTAATTTATTCAGAATAAATCAAAGATATACACATAGTAGTATCAGGGCCTAGAAGAGTTGTTCCCTGTCACCTGCTTCTCCTCCTCAAGCATTTCTACTCCATATGTTTGGTTTTCTTCCTCAAGTGGACTGCACAGGCTATAGAGGTTATGAAGGCTGTTGTAACATCATGCACGGATCTGGGGTACACACAATAATGGTACTTGGTAATTTCAGCTGAAATGGCTAAATTTGTCAAAAATTACAATTTACCTGCATAGGAATAAAATCTGGGGTTATTCTACATGCAACTGCAAATTAAATAATACCAAGTTGTTAATAGTATACATACATATAATCAGCCTGTTTTGGGTAGAACTTAGTTACATATTTTGGAGAATTTAGCCTTAAGGTTTCTAATGTTTTCTTTCTATCCAGCCACTATCAGATGTTGTCCTTTGCTGATTTAAAGTTAAATGTACATTCTCATCTTTGAATATCCTATTTTCAAGGAAAAGACGTCAAACCCAGGTCTTGGGGGAAAAAAAGATACAAATTTCAGTTAAAGAAATTGACATGTACAATGAAACATATTTCTAAACAAAGTAACCTATATTTTAATCTATCTTCCTCCCCCATTAAATACATTAAAGATTCTTATGATCAGCCAGTTTTCAGGTAAACAAAACAAATCATGTTTTTATTGTTTTGAGTATAAACAGTTATTATTAATATATTTTTAAACTTGATATGTCTTAAAAATACCTAAACACATTTATAAAGCAGGTATGTTTTCATGATTGAGTTATAAACTTTGACAATGAAAAGCACACATATCAGAATCTTCTGTTTGTGGAGTAGATCCTTCAAATAACTCTCCCAAGCAGGATTTAGCTATGTCCTTTCTTCACTTTTCTATCTCAGCTCCCACCCGAGCATCTGTGCTGGTGGCAAAAATGACTAGTAGTATAGCCCTCCAAAGTGATAATGGGCACTTCTTTTTATAGTAAGGCATTTGAAAAGCAATGGGGTGGGATTACAATTGAATCTTGAGATTCCAAAGCCATTCAAATGCTTCTGGAGTAGCTAGTGAAACCCCTTTGTCACCTCTGTAAGCCTGAATGGTACAGTTTTCAGTGATGTGTTGCATGGTTTGTACCTCACCACAGTCAGAATTTGGTGATTCTTTGATTTTCCATTTGTGGAGGCGATATTCACACCTTCCATACATTGTCCAAAGGTGGTTAAATGCAGTCCATTGCCTATAGGGAAGGCAGAATCCTGGGATTTATTTTGTTGGATCATGTTGTTATTTGGGACTTCACAAGCAGCTCACAATTTGAGCCAGTGAATGGTGGTGTCTTTTCTGTTGGCCTGTAGCATTAACATGTGGATCCAGAAAGGCTTCCTGGTTTTGAGTCAGGAAGGTGGCAATGAACTGAGGTCTTCGTATATTGGCAGTCTGGAGCAGCCAGAATCTTGGTGTACTCCCAGACCACAGCAGCACCTCACCTGATGTTGGCTGGCACAATACTTTAATATTCTTTCAGATTAAATTAATCCTATTTCTTTGGTAAAAAGTGCTTGTAACACACAAAACTAGATAGAATGCCAGAGCTCCATAATTACACATCTTTGTCTCTTTAAATCTGGGACAAGACTGTAAGGTTAGCAGAGAAGCCATGAGCTGTAACTGCTGCACTGCTGGGTTTCTAGCTACCAGTAAAACTTTGATCGGGAAGTGTTTTTTCTTTGAATTTGCAGGTCCGGTAGCCCTTACTGCTAATCTGTCATTGTTGTGCTGCTATGTAGAGCTGTTCAAAAGTTTAAACAAAATTCACAGAGGTCATAGTCCAAAACAGTGAATTTGAGAAATGGAATGCTTGTTAGTGGCAGCAAAAAGCTGTAGCACATGGTTGCAAAGAGGGAAACATTCTGACTAAGTTTATTACTGAAAAAAACAATTATTATATGAAGCAAATATCAATGCTATATAAATGACATTGTCAAGAGCTGAATTTTGGTAGCAATTTTAGAGTAAGTGTAAAATTCTCATAAATGCCTAAAGGATTTAGGATCCTAGTCTCAATGAAAGCCAGAGGCTCCTAAATCACTCAGACTTTTTGAATGTTTTGCCCAATTGGCTATGGCCTATATAGACTAATAGTTCAATTATAAATTGTTCTAGAGAAGGGGCTTCCATAAGTTCCCTCTAGAGACAACTCATCAGTTTAACATCTCACAATGTAAAAATGTCTCCAAGTACTTTAAACTAAATTTTCTGTTTAGATAATTTAATCCCTAATGATTCCCAAATGTTACCACTTAAATTCATGCTTCAAATAGAATACCTTAGAAACAGCAGGTCTGATTGCATTCTCACTAATGCTTCTATAAGTCCATTGACTTCCATGTTGTTACTGTTTTATATCAGTGGGCCTGCAGTCAGCTGAGCATATTTATACATTTTAAACATCAGGAGGACAAAACCTTATGCCAGCAAACAAATCAAAATTAAATGAGCTTTGTTGAGTAAACAAGGTTCTCTTGATGGTTTGCTCTAGAAGTAATTAGACAATATAAATAATTAGGATTGCTGGTTGCCTAAATAATTGAGATTGATCTAAATATAACCTTTCATGTTAATTATCTGTAATTCAAGCTAAGAAGTATTTCACAAAACAAATTGGACAAGATTCTCAGCTGGAATAAACCAATTGGCTCTAGTAAAACCAATATAGATAAACTGATTTGTAGTAGCTCAGAATCTTGCCCAAAGTTTTTTTTTTTCACCTCAAGATGGGATGGGCAGTTTGAGTAGACTTAAGTTCACAACACGGTTTGGCTTTTTCTTCCTGAAGAGGAGTTGCATTATGCAATGCAATTAGGTTGGATTGCACTGATAAGGAACAAACATCAGATAGCTGTGGGAGACATTATTTTGTTATATTGCCCAAATTGAATTAGACAAAACAAGAAGACAAAACATTTAGCTGACACTGAAAACTATTCATATTTTTTTTAAATTATAATCCTATATTAGAATTCAGTAAAAGGTACCTATGAGGCTCTGATTTTATATTCCATGGAAAACCAGTATAGAGAGTGGAGGAGAGGTTTGATGTGCTTGCAGTAGCTTGTACTGCTAAGGACAGTTCTGTACAAGTTAGAATTTCCTAAATGCTAAAGGTTTCCTGTCCAAACAAGAGGTGATAAAGGCATTAATAACTGAGGCCAGGTCATCTTCCACTAGGATAGGGCAGAGTATCTTAGCCAATTATACATTACTTGCAGAGGCTAATATGGGGAGTTTAGCATCAGTGAGGAATCCAAGATGATTCATCAATATGAAATGAACCGGGGGAAACCAGTAGATAACAAAGCTCTAAACAGCATTATTTCCCACAAGAGCCCTGCCCTGATATGCAGCGTAGAGCCACTGGCATGGCAACCTATGGCATCTGACTTCTTAAGCAGTCATGTTGCCTAAAAGAATGAAGACATTAGGATGATTGTGAAGGGAAAGCTTTTCTTCCTGGAGGCTCTACAACTGTGATCTAGAGATTCCAAATACTACAGGTATCATATCTCCTCCTGTTCTCCTCTCATATAGGGAGAGAATTAGCATGAAACTTTGGGAGGTGATGCTTGCAGGGTCCCTAGTGCTTCTGATCTCCTCTCTCGGGAAAACACCTAGTACAATTTAGTCTTTTGCCTGTCTGAGAGAGTACAGACATGCTGTAGTCAGTGTAGTTGTAGTCGTGTCAGTCCCAGGATATAAGAGAGACGAGGTGGGTGAAGTAATATCTTTTATTGGACTTTCTTGCCTCTCTCACCCACAGAAGTTGTTCCAGTAAAAGATATTACCTCGCCCACCTTGTCATGCTACAGACATGACAGTAGTCCTTAATTTATGTATTTGGTATACCATGTAGCATTAATAGCACCTGGTATGAGGTATGAAAACAACAGTGGAGGAAGCTCATTGTAGGTGTACTCTGGAAAAGATATAAGGGCTTGTGGTTAATTTGTCTAGCAGCACCCATGTTTTTTTCTTACTATTTACACTGTGATCATTGGCATGTAAGAGTCATCTGAGAACTGTAGTTGTGACACTATTTAGTAATTTAACATTAAGGCAGAATTCAGTTTTACATAAGTCATGCTCAATATAAGAGATTCATATACAACTTTTCAGTACTGAAGTACAGTATCAGGAATGTGATATGTTTCATGTTATATTACTGCTATATGAGCAAGGACGCCTCTTACGAAACCAAGACTTTGTTTCAGCTAGATATATTCAGAGTGAAAGAATAAATGACAAAAATGGGCAAAAAGACTCACTTGGGAGGGTGGCATCCCTATCAGAGTCATTATCTTAAGCTGCTGCTGCTGTTAGCTACAGTAGTTGCTAGGAGAGTAATGGAAGTGACAAGCATTTCCCTCATTTAGAATCTGCAACAAGCTAAACATTTTGTGGAAGAGATCTGAAGTTCAGATCTGTTTCTGAAACTCCCTCATCAGGAATACTTTAAGCATTCTAATGATTTGTGGTTGTCAAAGTAAATTGCTTATGTTTGACTTCTAGTCACTGTAATGTGTACTGTGCAAATAAATAAAGTAGCTAGATGGTCAAATGACCATTTTAAATTGCATGAATTAAAGTACATTACATTCTAATCTGTCAACATAAATTTTAGTGAATATCTATAGAAATGGTTTCTCATAGCTAAGCTAAACATGGCCATGTTATTCAAAATTGTCATTTCCTTAGCTATGCTAAATCTTACTGGAGAAAAGGCATTAAATCTTCATTCATGGCATGTACATAATGTGTGTATATCCATTTATCCAATGTCATATGCTAACATTTTAAAAAACAATCAATGGCATAAATTGGTATATGTGTGGACATATCAGATATGTGCCCATTTGTGTTAGTATCAATGCTATGTAGTTCTGCAGTGTCTAATGCATCATTACTTCTTTCTTTCTCAGCGAACAAAAAAACTGTAGGTGAATTTAGTGCTTCTGCAATTGAAGAAATAATGTCTGCTTTTCCTCTGCAAGGCTCTAATCAATGCTATTATGTAAGTTTCCCTCACATAATTCTCCTAATGTATGTCAGTCCAGACCTGCAACCTTGAAGGTTTTTTAGAAGTGTTGGTATAGTCTTAGGTAGGGTCAGGACCAATCACAGGGGCGGCCAGGAGGGCCATTTGGCCTGGGTCTCAAGCTCAAAATGGGTCTTAATTTTAGACAGTTGTTAATTTTTTG
Source organism: Chelonoidis abingdonii (assembly GCF_003597395.2). NCBI lineage: Eukaryota > Metazoa > Chordata > Testudines > Testudinidae > Chelonoidis > Chelonoidis abingdonii. The sequence continues at coordinate 278,571,717 of NC_133769.1, read as the reverse complement.
GCATTTGATAAGTTTCACAACTTGTTTTTATGTGCATCCCTATCGGACTAAAATGTGACAACCTCTCTCATCTTACAGCTGCAAATTTAAGCAAATAAGAGATGTGATTTGGTAAAAGACATAATTTTTTTGTTAACTGATATAGATTTTGTCATATTAAAGTGTTAAAAATGTTCATAAATATTAATAAAAATATATCGGTTCTGATGGCACAAGATTAGATGATGATGAACATGTCCGCTCAGATCAGCTGATTATATAAACAAACCACTACTAGTGGCTGGTGCTGGATCAAGTGCATGTTGAAAGGTAGAGAATTGTTACATTTTAGTGTCTTTATAGTTTTACATCTAGCTGACTAAGGAATTCTTTATGTGTGAGAATTCCTCATTATTATCTTCACATGGTAGTTTCACGAGGTGACTGGTTGGTTGGCTGGTTGGTTGAGCCCTAGCTTGATAGCTTGGCCATCATCCTAGGCTTTGGTAGTCTATAGGCTCAGATTCAAGGTGAAAATTTGTGAGGACAATCTTTTACAGTGAGTTTCGTGAGGACACAAGTTTGAAATTTTTGGACAATATCCCTCTGTCTGTATCCTGTCTATGTTTACTGTATATATATATATATATATATATATATGACCCGCTGCTGGATGTCTTCTACTGGACCAGACATGATCCACACCTGGACCAGACATGATCCACACCTACTGGCTAAAGAAATTAACAGCAGTGCATGAACGCCTAGCAGCACAGATGAACCAGCTGCTAGCAGCAGGCTCCCACCCAAACTGGCTAACACAAGGAAGGACAGTGCTGATCATGAAAGACCCCTGCAAGGGGACAGAACCGTCCAACTACCGACCAATAACCTGCCTCCCCACAACATGGAAAGTCCTATCAGGCATCATAGCTGCCAAGCTACAGGACCACATGGGCCAGTACATGAGCACAGCTCAGAAGGGCATTGGGAACAACACCAGAGGCTCAAAACACCAGTTGCTCATAGATAGAGCAGTCGCCCAAGACTCAAGGTCTAGACAGACCAATCTGAGCACAGCCTGGATTGACTACAGGAAAGCCTACGACTCAATGCCGCACACGTGGATCTGTGAATGTCTGGCGCTATACAAAGTCAACAGGACACTAAGGACCTTCCTCAAGAACTCAATGGGACTATGGAAGACAACACTAGAAGTCAACTCAAGGCAGCTTGCACAAGTGGCCATCAAGTGCGGCATATACCAAGGTGATGCACTGTCCCCGCTGCTGTTCTGCATAGGCTTAAACCCCCTCAGCCAGATAATCACAAGGACTGGATACAGGTACAGGTTCAGGAGTGGAACTACCATCAGCCACCTCCTCTACATGGATGACATCAAGCTGTATGCTAAGAATGAACGAGACATCGACTCGCTAATCCACCTGACGCGGATCTACAGTGAGGATATCGGGATGTCATTCGGACTGGAGAAGTGTGGCCGGATGGTAGTGAAGAGAGGGAAGGTAGTCAAGACTGATGGGGTGGAACTACCAGCGGGCCACATAGCAGACATACAGACCAGCTACAAGTACCTTGGCGTCCCGCAGTCACATGGAAACCACGATGAGGAGGCAAGGAAGACAGCAACATCCAAGTATCACCAAAGGATAAGACAGGTCCTGAAGAGCCAGCTCAGTGGGAAGAACAAGATCCACGCCATCAACAGATACGCCCTGCCGGTCATCAGATACCCTGCCGGTATAGTGAGCTGGCCAAAGGAGGACATGGAGGCTGCCGATGTGAAGACCCGGAAGCTCCTCACAATGCACGGAGGTTTCCACCCCAAGTCCAACACCCAGAGACTGTATACCAGCCGGAAAGAAGGCGGGCGGGGCTTGGTGAGCGTCAAGGCCACTGTCCTGGATGAAACCCGGAACATCCAGGAGTACATCAGTAAGATGGCCCCCAAAGATGAGCTGCTGAGAGAATGCCTGAGGCAGCAGCAGACATGGGAGGAAGACCAAGCAGAAGAAGTGCCATGGCAAGACAAGACCCTGCATGGGATGTACCATCGACCGATAGGTGACGTGTCTGACATTGGGAAATCCTACCAGTGGCTGGAAAGGGCTGGACTAAAAGACAGCACTGAGGCACTGATCATAGCAGCACAGGAACAGGCACTGAGCACCAGATCCATTGAAGCAGGGGTCTACCACACTAGAGAGGACCCAAGGTGCAGACTGTGCAGAGAGGCCTCAGAGACAGTCCAACACATAGTGGCAGGATGTAAGATGCAGGCAGGAACAGCATACACTGAACGGCACAACCAAGTGGCTGGCATTGTGTACAGGAACATCTGCACAGCGTATGGGCTAGACCCTCCCAAGACCAGATGGGAGATTCCACAGAAGGTTGTGGAGAATAGCAGGGCTAAGATTCTGTGGGACTTCCAGATCCAGACGGACAGGCAGGTACTGGCCAATCAACCAGACATCGTGGTAATAGACAAGGAGCAGAAGACAGCGGTGGTGATAGATATAGCAGTGCCAAGTGACAGCAACATCAGGAAGAAGGAATATGAGAAGCTGGAGAAGTACCAGGGCCTGAAAGAGGAACTAGAAAGGATGTGGAAAGTGAAGGCCAAAGTGGTCCCAGTGGTGGTAGGAGCCCTCGGGGCTGTGACTCCTAAGCTGGGTGAGTGGCTCCAACAGATCCCAGGAACAACATCAGAGCTCTCTGTCCAGAAGAGTGCAGTGCTAGGAACAGCTAAGATACTGCGCAGAACCCTCAAACTCCCAGGCCTCTGGTAGAGGACCCGAGGTTGAGGAAGACACATACCACCCATAGGGGTGAGAGGGGAATTTTTTATTTTTTATGACATCCCTTTGTCTTCAGCTCAGCCTGTTATATTGTACTTTGTGCTTGTGTTTTGATTCAGTGATAAGGATAATAACCTGTGTGTGCTACCAAAACCAAAATATAACTAGTCTGTAAAGAATTGGAGGGAACTGAAACCCCCCTCCACAAACATAGGTGAGCTGTACATACACAACACACAGTTTGCATCTTTCAGCCCAGCAGCCCCTCCTCTAAGCAGCTTCCTCATGTCCAATGTTCCCCCTCTGGTTTTGCTGACAGCCAAGCCAAAGGAACCAGTATTTCTGAAGCCAGACAAACTAATGCACTTCCCCACCTGCCCGCCTCCTCCTCCTCCCTCCCTTGCCAGCTGTGTTCTGTTGTGCCTCCAAAAGGCACAGGTTTGCAAAATGTCAACACCCAAGTGAGCCCCCTTCCCCTCCTCAAGCTGCTCCAGGGTCACTCCCACCCCAGCGTCCAGGGCATCTGCCGCGCAGGCTATCTGCCCATCCACTGATACCCACCGAGCTGCACTGGTTTCTTCAGCCGCAGATCAGGCACTTGTGATTGTGGCTGGGTCATACCTTCTCAGGGATGCTCAGTGGGGACCCCATGATCCCTGGGCTGGCGGGGAGGTAGTTTCAGTGGCAGGGAAGTGAGGGTGGGGATTGCTGCAGAGACACAGACAAAGCAGCCAGAGATTCTCTTAGCCAGGACAAGAGCAACATCCATGGCCACCGAGCAGCAGCATGGTCACCAGGCAGAGCCCGTCCGCCTGTGCCACACTCATGCAGCACACTCTGCTCTCCCAGATGCAGCCAACCATACTCTGAGTGGCCCAGCCAGCATAGCTGACCAGAGCTGCCAGGGTCCCTTTTCGACTGGGTGTTCCGGTCAAAAACCAGACTCCTGGCAACCCTATCCTTAGGATCCAAACTTGCAAAGACTTAGGCAAGTGCATAAATAGCAGTATGCACAGTGAGGTGTCCTACTTAATTCAGTGGGATTCATTACAGTGTTTAAAGTTAAGCACATTCTAAGCAGGATTGTAGCCTTTGTGTTAATTTAATGCATCTTGATGAATTGGATGCACAACTCACCATGTCATTGTAATGACCTACCCAGTTCTGCGAATCTGCAGAATTCCTTGTAGTCTTGTTCAGAGGTTGTGACAGTGTAGTCTGTCCCCTTGAGGGTAATGGTCCCTAGCGGCTGGTCTTCTAACACTTTGAGAGATCTGATATATAGAAGGACCTAAGAGATATTGGGAGAGATGAAATGGTCTCAGGAATAAGCAGTGTTGTTTTGGAAGAAATCCTATTACTGTTTCCTTAAGGGCCCAAGAGCCTTGCAGAGATGGTAAGTCACGGCTCCTCTCTCTCCCAGACAATTGAGAAGATCTTTAGGAGTGGGCCCCATACATATGTTGCCTCTTCCCTCATAGTAGGGAGATAGTAGCAGAAGAAGATTTCCTGCTGAACCTTCTAAGCCTGCAAATCAACTGAGGGAGAGGGGATCAACTGAAGAAGACGTTGGCTAAAATACAGCCAGGTGCTGCCAAGTAAGCAGGAAGTCACTTTGAAGAAGCTCCCTAGTTTCCGGCTGAGGAGAAGTTGAGAGGAGCCACAAATCCACAGTTGGAATAGAGCATCCACAGACATGTGACAGATGCTGACAATTAGGGAAAGGTAGAAGCAGCCCAGGGAAGTGACAAGGCACTGAAGGAACAATCTTTAGTCACCTAAAACAGCATCCCTGGGCTGGAATCCACAGGAGAGGGTGGGTCTACGTTCCCTAGATCAAGAGGGGAAATACAGGCTCCATGACTGAAAGAGGCCAAGAATGACAAGTCCCAGATGGCAGCCAAGGGCCTAGCCCAGTAGCCACTAGACTTTGGGGTTTTTTGATGGTGGGTGGGTTGGAGTTTTTTCTTAACTTCAGAAGGGGACTTGATTGAGAAGTGACCTGGACAGAAGACTAGGCCGTGGAAGCTACAGACTAGTTCAGAACCAGGGAGAAGATTCCATCTGTAAATATTGAGGTGTAAGAAAATGCAAAGACAGTTGTGGGAGAAGTAAACAGCTACTTGAGATTAGCATCATTAGCAGAACAGAGGGGCCTGGTGGGCAACATAAGAGACAAGCAGGTAAGCAGAGAGGAGCAATGTGGTGAAGGGCCTTGAAGACAAGTATAAGAAGTTTGAATTTGATGCAGTAGAAAACAGGAAGCCCAGTGAGATGTCTAGAAGAGGGGAGTAATATGATCAGAGCAACAGGCAAGAAAGATGATCTTAATAGCTGTATAGTTTTTACAGCATGACATACACATAACATCTTAGAAATGTTATAGAGGGAAATGTGGCAGGGTTTGTAGATGGCCTGAATATGTGAGGCAAAGAAGAGGGAAGAGTCAAAGATAACAACCTAGGCCAGAGATTGGCAACCTTTGGCCCGCGGCCCGCCAGGGTTGAGGAATGTGCTTGCTGCCGCTTTCTGCCGCCCCCATTGGTCTGAAGCAGCAAACAGCGGCCAGTTGGAGCCACGATTGGCTGAACCTGCAGATGCGGCAGGTAAACAGACCGGCCCGGCCTGCCAGGGTGCTTACCCTGGCGAGCTGTATGCCAAAGGTTGCCAATCCCTCACCTAGATTTTGGACTGAGTGAGAAGGAGGATGGGGATCTTGTCAACAATGATAGATAACGGGAAAGAGGAGAGGTTTTAGAAAGGGAAAAAAGGTTCAGTTTTGGCCATGTTAAATGCAAGCTGCTGGTGAATCAGTTTGATCTGAAAGTCACACAAAACAAATAAAGTTATGTGAGCAGGTGAAGTCACTCAAGGAAAATGTGAACAATGAGAATAGGAAAGGGGCCAAGGGTATATCTGTAGGTATATCTGTGCTGCAGTTTGGAGCGAGACTCTCAACTTTGGCAGACAGACCCATGCTAGCTTTGCTTGAGCTAGCGCACTAAAAATAACAGTGTAGACACTGCAACCTGTCTGGTGGCTCAAGCAACCCACCTAAATCCAAGCACGCCCAAACCCCTGGGTCCACAATGTCCACAGTGCCATTTTTGGCACACTAGCTTGAGCAGAGCAAGCGCAAGTCTCTCTATATGATATAATAAGTGCTGGGATGCTCCTCCCTACTGCAGTGTAGACACACTCCTGTAAGATGTTCCCACCCACACAGCAAAAATGAGCGAAGAGAGGCAGACTAAAGAAACAGGCAGGGGTAAGGAAGAACAAAGGAGACAAGAACCACAAAAGCCAGAAGAGGACAAGATTCAGGAAAGAGAATGTGAATGACCATGTCAAAACAGCAGAGAAGACATGCCGGATGAGGATGGAGTGGAAACTGAGAATTTGAACACTGCAGTAATTTAAATCCCACCATAATAGTTTTGTCGCTTAAGGTATATGCCATTTTTAGTTTAAAATAATCAAGATAATAATCCATAATAAAATAACCCTTTTTCAAACTACTCATGTTCACCAGACAACAGCTCATTAACTGTTGGAACAGGTTGCTAACTACACAGCATCTTTTTCGTTTGCTGATGGTGAGAGTTCAATGCTGGAAAACTAGGAATATGTATAGCTACTATTGTACTGACCACATATCCCTTCCAAATTTTAGTCGCTATGAATTTAGAGAGGATACAATATTTAGTTTCAGACAAATTTGCTGCAACCTCGCACGATAAAAATTAACATATTTCTTTATATAAAGAGCACCTCATCAATTTTTAATTTATTTGTATTAATATTCAATTTAAAAAGTATTTTTGAATGAGGAAGGGATACACTGAGAAAACAATCCAGTTCAGTGCTGCCAGACAACAAGATAAAAATGAGAGAACTGCAGATTTCACAGAATAGCTGCTATGCATATCTAAAAGGAAAATTTATGGATTAGAGAATACAATTAGAAGAATTTAAAGGATCTGTACCAACAATTTTTTGAATGATACATAAGAGAGATTCACTTCAATTCGAGATCAGGCTCTTTACGCTAGCATATGGCTTAACAACTGTTCAGTAACATACAATCCCATGGTCATAGACTGGTCAGAGATAAATTCGTTTCCTTTTCCCTTCATGTATCTGTGGTTTATTCTTTAATTTTTCATTGTGTGCTTCGTATGTGGTAAGAAATTGTTTATTTCTGTTCAAGAAAAGGGAGGTAACATTTTGCCTCTGATCCTACCAGCACTTACCTAGATGGGTAACTTTATACAAGTTAGGCATTCTTTCGCGTACTAGCTACATAAAATCCAGGATTTGAGATGCATAAATTTCTGCATTCAACTTGAGCTATATTGTGGTGTTTAGATGTGCTTGCAATTATTAGAAACTAGGAGCACTGGCTGTAGGAGTCTGAAAGAACAGGAAACGCGGGAACAAGGGAGAGGGAAGGAGTTTGAGGAACCTGAGTGAGAGTTACAGAATGTGCAGCAGCAGCTTGGTAAAGAGGTTTCCACTTTAAATAAAGTCCTGTTGAAGCTGTTAGTACCTTGCCTTGGCTTGATACAACATTTTTGGCGACGAGGATGGATCTTCTGCCTCTGAACCCACCTGCACCCTTTCTGCAAAGCCCAGGTGAGCCTCCAATTGCTTTTACTGTCTGGATCCATATGTTTGAGTGTTACCTCCCTTTTCTTGAACAGAAATAAACAATTTCTTACCACATACGAAGCACACAATGAAAAATTAAAGAATAAACCACAGATACATGAAGGGAAAAGGAAACGAATTTATCTCTGACCAGTCTATGACCATGGGATTGTATGTTACTGAACAGTTGTTAAGCCATATGCTAGCGTAAAGAGCCTGATCTCGAATTGAAGTGAATCTCTCTTATGTATCATTCAAAAAATTGTTGGTACAGATCCTTTAAATTCTTCTAATTGTATTCTCTAATCCATAAATTTTCCTTTTAGATATGCATAGCAGCTATTCTGTGAAATCTGCAGTTCTCTCATTTTTATCTTGTTGTCTGGCAGCACTGAACTGGATTGTTTTCTCAGTGTATCCCTTCCTCATTCAAAAATACTTTTTAAATTGAATATTAATACAAATAAATTAAAAATTGATGAGGTGCTCTTTATATAAAGAAATATGTTAATTTTTATCGTGCGAGGTTGCAGCAAATTTGTCTGAAACTAAATATTGTATCCTCTCTAAATTCATAGCGACTAAAATTTGGAAGGGATATGTGGTCAGTACAATAGTAGCTATACATATTCCTAGTTTTCCAGCATTGAACTCTCACCATCAGCAAACGAAAAAGATGCTGTGTAGTTAGCAACCTGTTCCAACAGTTAATGAGCTGTTGTCTGGTGAACATGAGTAGTTTGAAAAAGGGTTATTTTATTATGGATTATTATCTTGATTATTTTAAACTAAAAATGGCATATACCTTAAGCGACAAAACTATTATGGTGGGATTTAAATTACTGCAGTGTTCAAATTCTCAGTTTCCACTCCATCCTCATCCGGCATGTCTTCTCTGCTGTTTTGACATGGTCATTCACATTCTCTTTCCTGAATCTTGTCCTCTTCTGGCTTTTGTGGTTCTTGTCTCCTTTGTTCTTCCTTACCCCTGCCTGTTTCTTTAGTCTGCCTCTCTTCGCTCATTTTTGCTGTGTGGGTGGGAACATCTTACAGGAGTGTGTCTACACTGCAGTAGGGAGGAGCATCCCAGCACTTATTATATCTTTAAATCTCAGGATAGTTAATGGATGAATTGATCTTCCTCAGCAAAGCACTCTTGCGGTACACACACCAGTTTCAGCTGAGACCCAACACTAGGTTGAGGAGAAACTCAGCTGTGCTTATGGGTTTCTGCATAAAGTTAAAATGCGGAAAAATGCAATGCCTGTATGACAGAAAATACGGCGCTTACCATTTTCAGTCAGGGAAGCTACTTCAGAGGAACTTTGAAAACTTGTTCAAAAGGACATCATTGAAGAGATTAACTCCTCAGAATCGGTTTCACCTATAGTAGTGATGCACAAGAAGGGTGGAGACATTCGCCTTTGTGTGGACTTAAGGGAGCCAAATAAAGCTATTGTGATTGACAGCCATCCTCTTCCTTACGTAGAAGTATTTCCAGAACTCTGTGGAGCAAAGATGTTTTCTACTCTTGATTTGCACAGCGCATACCACCAGGTTATGTTGCATGAAGACAACAGAGACCTCACAGCATTTATTACACATGAGGGACTATTTCGTTTTAAACGTGTTCCATATGGTCTCGCATCAGGCACAAGTGCCTTCCAAAAAATGATGTCATTGATTCTGAAAAACTAACATGGAGTTCAGTGCTATTTGCATGATACTACTGAGGAGCATGACAATAACCTGCAGTCTGTACTAAACTGCATCAGCAAAGCAGGCCTCAAGCTCAATAGGTCCAAATGCAAATTTAGACAAAATGAACTCTCCTTTCTGGGGCATACAGTTTCACAGGCTGGACTAAAATCTATTCAGATCATATCCTGGCAATTTCAAATGCTCCTCCTCCAAGAGATTTGCAAATCTTACATTCCTTCTTGGGTCTTACCTCCTGGTATGCAAAATTCATTCCCAATTATGCTTCTGTCATTGAACCATTACGAGAATTACTATGGAGAAGTTCAACCTTAGTGTGGACAACGGATACACAAGCTAGTCTCGAAACGGTGAAATACTTTATTGTACAAAGTCCAGTACTTGCACTATTCAGTCCCACATTGTCCACAATCATTAACTACTGATGCTTCTGATTATGGACTTGGGGCTGTCCTCACACAACTTCATGAGGACAACACAGAGAGGACTGTTCCATTTGCTTCAAGGACACGGAGTAATGCTGAGAGAAAATATTCTACAATTGAAAAAGAAGCACTTTCTTGTGTCTGGGCTACTGAAAAATGGAGGACTTGCCTGTGAGGCCGCACATTCAAGTTGCGCACAGACCACAGCCCTTTGATGACATTGCTCACCACAAAGGGACTGGGAAGAGCAGGATATCATATTGCTAGATGGTCTGCAAGACGACTCTCTTTCAATTATGACCTGGAATATAAGCCTGGAAACAAAAATGTGGTAGCTGATTGCCTTTCTCGCCTGCCTTTGCTTTCACCAAATGGTCCATCAGAGGATGAGGATGTAATAGTTGCCCTTATTATAAGCACTCTACTGCAGTTACAAGAGAACAATTTCAACCTGCTTGTTCAGCATGTCCAATTCAACAAAAACTATGGGAATTTCTAACAAAGAAATGGCCCAGTAACCCTAAAAACCTTGACTCAGTTTTGCTGCTTTATTTTAGAGTTCAGGATGAACTTTCTTTGCTTGATGACTGTGTGCTACGAGGTACACACCAGCTACTTGTTCCAGAAGAATTACAGTCAAAATTCATACACTCGGCACACGATACTCATCAAGGAATTGTCAGAACCAAACAACAACTATGGGTGTAGACTACAGGACCATTGGTGGCCAGGGATGGAATCTGAAACTGAAGCACTCATAAAATCCTGTGTCACTTACCAAATGCATGATAAGACAGCAGCAACATGTACCCTCCATTACAGCCTGTTCCACTTCCTGACTCTGCATGGGAAAAAGTGGCGATTGACATTGTAGGACCCTTTGATAATGCTCCAATTGTCTGTCGTTATGCCATCACTTTAATAGACTATTTCAGTAAAAGGCCTGAGGTAGCATGTACGTCGCAAATCTTTTCTGCTACTTTAAGTAAGATCTCTCTTCAGTTTTTAGCAGGGAAGGTAACCCCAAAGAACTGATTTCCGATAATGGTAGTCATTTTACTTCCCTGGACTTTGAAACCTTTTTAGCAGAGAGGAACATTTTACACAGATCATCCCTATATTACCCTCAGGCCAATGGGGAAATAGAACAGTTTAACAGCTGTTTGAAAGAGAGTTTGCAAACAGTTTAACTGGAATGTCAATTGTGGATACCCTTCACTACTGATTTCTTGCAATGCAAAGATCACCCACAGAGTTACTTCATGGGAAACAGATGAATACTAAACTGAACATTGTTGGATTGTTAAAGGCACAACCTGATGCCTCAAATGAGGATGATGTGAGAAAAACAGTTGAACAGAACCAAACAAAGTATAAGGCTTTCACAGACAAGCGGTGGGGTGCTAAGGAGCCAAAGTTTGAATGCGGTTCCTTCGTTAGAATACAAAAACTTGGAATTTTACGCAAAGGGGACCATAAATTCACAGGCCCTCTTAAAATTATAGAGAAGAAGGGACCTTACACTTATTGACTTTCTGATGGGTGGCTATGGAATGCTTCTTATCTTGCACCTCCCTATGCACCAAGAGGAGATTATGCCAACTCCCAGTCTGCATTGGATGACTTCACCATAGAACCAACACAACAAGACATTGCACTGGAACCGGGGCTTGAGAGACGGAATCTGGAAATTAGAAGAACTCTTTACAACTTTCTTCATCGCTGAGCCATGTGCCTGGAGCCAAGGCATGCCACCACCAAGCTCAATGCCACAGCTCCATAGCGCCAGCGGCATCTACTCGAATTAGTCACTAGCTCCTGGTGCAAGCCCCCGAACTCTATGAAAGGCATTTCCAGTGCCAGGGCTTGTATCTTTAAAGGCTTCCACCCTTACATTCCCGAGGTGAGTCAGTGCTGCAAAGCTGACCATCACCCACCTTTTTGCAGCAGTTTCTGACTCTGTTTCCCCACCCCAGCCATAAAGCAGTACTGCCTGCCTCCAGCAAGCCTGAACAACATCCCTCCTGCTTTAGGTGTGATACGTTCATTGGCCTCAATGTCAGCTATTGTGATCGCTTTAAATTCTCTGATTTATGAGGCCAGACCTGTACTACAAATTTATATTGGTATAGCTACATCACTCAAGGGTGTGAAGAGTCCACATCCCTGAGCAATGCAGTTATACCGACATAAGCCCCAGTGTAGGCAATGCTATGTTGACAGGGATAGCTTCTTCTGTCCATATAGCTGCCACCTCTCACAGAGGTGAATTTTAACTATGCCAACGGGAGAAGCTCTCCTGTCGGCATAGTAGCATCTTGACTAAAGTGCTACAGTGGCGCAGCTGCACCAGTGCAGCTTTTTAAATGTAGCCCTGCCCTTAGACCAGGGTTTCTCAAACAGGGTTCACTGCTTCTGTAAGGAAAGCCCCTGGCGGGCCGGGCTGGTGTGTTACTGCCCCGTCCACTGCCCCGGGGCAGATGATCGCAGCTCTCACTGGCTGTGGATCGCTGCTCCAGGCCAATGGCAGCTGCTGGAAGAGACACGGGCCGAAGGACATAGTGGCCGCCGCTTACAACAGTTGTCATTGTCCCGGAGCCGCAATCCGCAGCCAGTGGGAGCCACGATTGGCCGGACCTGCGGACGGGGTAGATAAAGATACTAGCCTGGCCTGCTAGGGGCTTTCCCTACAGAAGCAGTGAACCCTGTTTGAGAAACCCTGCCTTAGAGTTATAACATTGTTACTTTCAGGGAAATCTTATTGAGAGCCAGATATTTAACTGAACATCTTGTGTTTCTTTTCCTTTATTTTCTGTTGTAGATATTTGTATGGAAACATTGGGCCGAGTTCTATATTGACTTAAATTCCATGCAATCTCATTGACTTCTGTGGGGTTGGACTGGTTTTAAGACTGCACAGAATTCGACCCTTCATCATTTCTAGTTAGTATATCAGCTCCTCCTGTGTCTTCCTATCTGAACTCATTTTGACCTCTTCAAACATTGTGACATAATAGTTCCCATAAAAAATGTGTGATTATTATGTAATAAAAAGTATATAACTTTAGGTGAGTGAAAATGGAGCATACTTAGTATCTAAAACAGTGGTCCCCAACACGGTGCCTGTGGGCACCATGGTGCCTGCCGGAGCATTTATGTGCACCCGCCTAGTGCCCAGAAGGGGAGAGAAGCCACAGCTCCATGCCTGACAAGGACAGAGAACTCAGGCTGTGAGCATGGTGTTCTCTGTTCCCGGCAGGCACAGGGCTCGCCTAGTGCCCAGCAACGTAGAGAAGCCGCAGCCCCGTGTCTGCTGGGGACAGAGAACTCCGGGGCTGCGGGCGCCGGTATTCTCTGTCCTCGCGGCTTCTCTCTGGATTCATATATTATGTAATATTAAATATGATGTTTTTCTTATTATTTAATGTACAAATACAAAATAAGCCTTGAAAAATTGTTGGCGCTCGCCACACTCTTCTGAAAACATGAATGTGCTACTGGCCATGAAAAGACTGGGTACCACTAATCTAAGAGCATGCCTACCAGATCTAGCTCTGCACAAAACATTGCAGAAGAGAAAGCACCGTCCCTCACTCCACTTTATACACAATAGCCCAGTGGTTAGACCACTCACCCAGGATGTAGTCTTATATATAAAACATTTCAGTAATGACTCAATTAAATCTAGCTATAAAAGAGGAAAGACAGTTTAGTGGTATCTATGCCAATACATGATTCTAACTGATCTCAAATTCTACATCATTGGTCTACTCTTTTGGTGCAAGAAGCCCTAACTCAAATAAACTCAGCAGATCTGAATTACTCTGTGGTTAGTCAGAGTATGACTTTGCACATAGTAACTGTCTAGAGTGGAGCGAAATCCATCAAACTTAACCTATATTTTTTCATTATCAGTGATAGACTATTAGGACTCACAGTTACTTTTAATTGCCAAAATAAAAGAGGTGAAAATTTCGTTCTCCAGAAATGGAGAGGTTTCATATGTCAAAAAAGATATTATTTTCCCCTCTTTTATCAGCCTGATTGGAGTCACCTCTAATTTTAATCAAGTTAGTATTTGAGGGGTTTTTTTTTATCCCCAAAAATATATACCTCTTCATACAGAGAGCATATGGTTTAGCTGGGAGCAATAGTTCAGGGTCTGCTATCTGTTTGATAAAGCCTTTCTTGATCTTTCTGAAGTCTCTTTTCCAGGTTTGTGTCACAGGGTTAAGATCTGGAAAGAAGAAAATATTTCACATAAATGATTTCTCTCACTTCTGACTGCCCTTCAAATCCTCTCATGTCCCCAGCATTGATTAGGATGCCAATAAACATTTCACTTGAGTATCCCTCACCACCTAACTTTGCAATTGGCATGTTGAAGCATTTGCCAGCAGAGACTGAATTTTTTTTTAAATGTATGCTTAATCAGGGGAGTTCTTTTTATAAATTGTCCCATAAATATAAGAGTACCTGGAGGTTTCCCACCAGCCTGAATCCCGTGACTTATCTTAATAGTCCACCTGGTTCTCAAATTGTTCAACTTTCCCTTCCAGAATGTTATCACTGTGTGTGTGTTACCTAGTAATTTTTTTCAGTAAAAACTGACACAAACCTTTGTCCAACATGATAAATCAATTCACACCTTCTTACAGATATGAAAACTTTTGAAAAGAACTTCTTTTTGCATGGAGGTATAGTATTGATGTTAGAGAACAAGACTGAAGCAGGACTCCTGATGTCTTGTCTGCATTCTGCCACTGGCTCATCATATAATCTAGACTTTGCTATACTTCAGTTTCCCCATTTGTCAAAAAGGGGAAATAACTATACCTCTCACTGAGATATTATGAGAACTGAAGCACATTTCTAGTCTGAAAAGTGATTTTAAAATTGCATTTTCAGGTTTCATGTTTACTGTGTCAGTGTATCAGATCAGATTTGCTCAGGTTTCAAGTAAAAATATGTGCCATTGGGCTGTATTGGGGTTTTTGTGGGTGTCTTTATAACTTCCAGTCATGCAAATTTACTCTAGAATCTGAAAGTCCTGAACAGGCTGTAACAGCATACTCATTATAGTTTGATTACATGTATCTTGTTTTTAAAAAGTCCAAAATTCACAATTTTGGTAGTAAAACAATTGCTGCACATTTATCCTGTCTTTCAATCAGATATCAGTGTGAAAAAAAAATACAATTCTTCATTGAAATGTTATCCAAAGAAGGATGAAATTTTCATGAAAATAATGTCCTGTTTTTTGATCAGGCCTAGGATCCTATGGCCAATTGGAGGCCCTAAGAAATAGTAAAACTGAAGCCCAAATTCTGGGATTTCCAAATTGTTTTTGAATTCTCCTGGACATTTCTGAGTGACGTGTTTTGTTTTTGTTTTTAAGTCTCCTTGATAACATGGTGTTCCCAAAACACATACCATGGGAGCTCGTATAAGGCAAGTCTTGCCCACAGCCGGTATTTATCCCAGTATCTTCAACTTTTACCTGATGTTCAATGTATTTCCACACCAACATTGCCAAATCCAGTTTATGAGTGTATTTTCTAGAGCAGAGACTAGCAGGCCGGGCCAGTTTGTTTACCCACTGCGACCACAGGTTTGGCCGATTGCAGCTCCCACTGGCCACGGTTCACCACTCCAGGCCAATGGGGGCGACGGGAAGCGGTACGGGCGAGGGGTATGCTGGCTGCCACTTCCCGCCACCCCCATTGGCTTGGAGTGGTAAACTGTGGCCAGTGGGAGCCGCAATCGGCTGAACCTGCGGATACGGCAAGTAAACAAACCGGCCCAGCCTGCCAGGGTGTTTACCCTGGCAGGCCGCGGGCCAAAGGTTGATGACCCCTGTTCTAGAGAATATAATGAGCCACCAAGTTTTGTATTTAATTATTTCCTTTTTGGTGATATTCTCCAAAGATTCAGCTACTAGCCAGAACTCTTGGTCTCCAGACTGATGCCTAAAAAAGATGAAGACTAAAGCATAAACCAGGATTTTGTTATAAATTACTTTAGGATTGTAATTATGTTATATGTATGTGCATACCATTTGTGGATGGATTCCAGTAATTTCTGGCTAGATGCTCATGTATTAACTGGTGCCTCATCACAACTCTTTTGGCATAATAAACAAAGCCGATAATCAATGCCACTGAAGTGCTTCTTTTTTGCCTAAGGTAGTGAATCAACATGAAGCATTCCTTCCATTTGTGGCAATCTGTAACGTTAAAAAACCAGTCAGTTGGATATCACGTTCTGCCATTAACTGATAACACCGTACTGTCAGTGGAGGGCCACAATTTAACTTTGTGAGGGCTGCATATTTGGCATGCCTATCTGAAAATATAATTTTAAAAAATTGTTGTTTTAAAAAACATTTTCTTTAATACATGCCTATATAATTTTTCTAGGTTTGTCATGTTTGGTACCGTTGTGGTCATGGAAGAAAGGGCTTTTGAATGATACTCAGATCAACCCATTTCTGATAACACTGTATTATCAAAATTTCCACCTACTGGAGGATCTGGAGCTGAGAGCCAGGGAGTCAGAGGTGCGGGGGCAGCAAGTCTCCCCCTTCCATGCTGCAGAGGGTGATGCCATTAAAATTATGATTCTGTCTGTTTTTTACTAATCAAATGACACCTACCTTACCTTTTGATCATTAACTTCTGCACAGAATTACATGTGCTGTCACACTAAAATGTCACCACTGCATTTTGGGTTTTTCCAGAAGGAAAACATGCTGTGTGTTCCACTATGTACCACATCCCTCAGAATCAATCTCATGCTCAAGCTTAGATAAGATAATGATGAGCAAGGTATAATAATTTGGAGGGAGAGGGCACAATCACAGCTCTTGTGCTTTTGCAGCTGAAGTCATGCACAAGAGTAGTACCCACACCCCAAAGGGATGGCTTGCTACCATCACCCTGCCACCCTTTACACTAACCAGCAAAGCAGGTGCCCCTGCAGAGGGGAGCACATGCTGCTTTCTCTACAGAGGTAATGCCATGATCATATTCTCACCCCACCCCCTTCTCTTGAGTTCTGGGCTGTATTGTGCCTACACTGTGGCTACAGACACACACTCCAAAGTATTATGATCTAAAGCACAAAAGGCCCAGTAGGAGGGAATCAGGATGATTTAATGCAAAGCTGTTTGTTAAAAGTGATGGGCTGTGGGGGATTTTTTAAGTTCATGTATTATTTGATCTGCCTCTATATATTTATTTAATGTTCAGAACAGCAGACTGTGTGGTTCTTGGTTAAATTATGTCATAGTGTCCAGAGCTTGGGATGGGCGCCTCTTTAGCTTTCATATATCTGAAGAATAAATCAAGTCTGAAATGCTCTCTCTCCCTCTCTCTATGCGGGAGAGAGAGAGAGTGTATGTGTGTGTGTGCGCATTAGTAAGCAATGTCTGCTTAACTATTACAAAAGGGACTCTGATAAGTCATTGTGGCCAATGAAATGGATTATTCAACAACCTGTGGGAGGTAATCTGAGAGTACTGCTTCTCACATTATAGTTCACATTTTTAAAATGGAGGAAGCTTGCAAAGCCTTTAAAGACAGAAATTCCCAATTAAATCTCTGCATGTCAGATTACTTATTTCTGTAAAGCAGTGTCTCCAATCAATTTGTACATTGCAAGTGTAAAGAAAAAAAACAGATGTAACACACTATACTAAGCAAGCAACTTTTGGTGAATTTATTGAAGTTCCTCTGGATTCAGACAACATTTTCCAAAACAAATCTTTTAAAGAGAAGCAGAGGAATTTCTCTCTGAATTCTCATTCTGTGTAATTTAAATGAGACATTATATATCCCATTGCAAGTCAAGCTGTTGTTCATCCACTGCTTTGACATGTGCCAATGCAGATATGAAGTAAAACAATATTTAGAATAAAACAGACAGAAAAGCAGACAAGCAAATGTGGTGGTTTGTGTCCCATAGAAACCTAAGATCTCCTGACATTTTTTAAACTGTTCCCATCGGTAATCAGGAAAGCCCAAGAAATTGAAAAATGTGTTCTTTGACTCTTAATTGCTTAAAGTTACATGATAAAATAATTGAAGGAGGATGATTTTACATAAGTGATTGAAACATTACTGAGATGGCCCAAAAGCTGCTCTCTTTTAATACAATTGGAATGTGCCATTGATCTCAATGGGAACAGGATCACGCCCAATGGGTAGTGAAAGCAGAAGGAAAGCAGAGGCTAGAGTGCAAGCTGTGATTCCTCAGACTGTTGATTGGGGATTGAATCCTGGAGTCCTTAGAGAGTTTTGCCTTAGTACAGACAGGCAAAGTATTGCAGGATTTTCATCATTGTAGTTTTACAAAATGCATATATACAACTCACTGGTTAGTGTGTCCTGCTCTGAGCCCCATCCACACAGGATGCAAGTCTGTTACTTTTAGCTTGAGAGCCTGACTATTTTGCTCAAGCTGTAGAGCAAGGTTTCTCAAACAGGAGTCGCTGCTTCTGTAGGGAAAGCCCCTAGCGGGCTGGTCTGGTATGTTTACCTGCCCCATATGCAAGTCCGGCCAATCGCATCTCCCACTGGCTGCAGATTGCTGCTCCGAGCCAATGGGAGCTGCTAGAAGTGGTGCGGGCTGAGGGACATACTGGCCGCCACTTCCAGCAACTCCCATTGGCCCGGAGCAGCGATCCACAGCCAGTGGGACCCGTGATCGGCCGGACTTGCAGATGGGGCAGGTAAACACACTGGCCCAGCCTGCCAGGGACTTTCCCTACAGAAGCAGTGACCCATTTGAGAAACCCTGCTGTACAGACTCATGCTTCTAGCTTTGGAAATCCCAGATGGGTTGACCAAGTTAGTAAGTTCTTATCTGGGATTTTAACTGCTGTGGGTCTCCACTTCTTGGAATTAAAACCCTCTGTCCAGAGGAAGTCTGTAACCCTCTGGCCTTGATGTATTACACATACCAATCTGTGCCTGATCAGATGATATGGGTCTGTTACAACTCTCAGTTCTAGTGCTTGTTTCTTTAACTCAAGCTGTAGGGACTTGTGTTTTAAATTCTGGAGGCTCCCGTTCAATCCCCAGTGTCAACAAAGACAACAGGTGTTCACATACATATGCCAAGACCCTGTGGTTTTCTTCTAGCTCTGCAAATCTGTCTGAGGTAAGATCAGTTCAGCTAAAATTTTGGGAGAGGGTTGATACCCGAATCCTGTTCCTAGATCTTCTGGGAAAGTCTTTGGGAGTCTATTTCAGCAATATACTTAGTACTGGCATTTCATAAAAGACTGTTTTTCATTATGTCCTATTGATTTAAAAATATATCAAATGGTATGAACTAAAACCACAAAACAAAAATACTTATTAAGACAAGCACTCCCCTGCCAACCATCACCTCGGCAGACAAAATGGAAATCAGCACCTCAGCTCATATCATCCCATTAGTCAAAAATCTCACCCTCAAAACTCTCCCTTCTCACTGATGATACCCTGCCAACAACCCCCTCTTTTTAATAGTAAAGAGGTCTCCAGCTTGAGCATCTCCATGAATCTTAACCATAACAGTGCGTTCCAGAGAGGCTGGTAAATCCTAGGGCTATTGATTGAAAAGTTACATTTTTGGCCATATGGTTTGAATTTTATTTCTGCATATTCTGTTAGCCACAAATATTGTGAACTTTACCACTAAAAAAAGTAGAATAGGCTTTAAAACATCTGTAGTTTACTATATAAAGTATTTTAAAGGAAATATACACTTAGAGTAGTTGTGGTTTGAGTAATCTTGGCAAGAATTCATTAAATTCTTTCAGCACAAGGGATTGCAAGTACTTTAGATACCACAGAGATTAAAGAGATAGGCTGGAATTTATAAACAGCAAGTAAATCATGTAACTTATTATGCAAACTGGAATGAGAATGGCTTTACTATAATAAACTTATTTCAGGCCAGATTTTGAGATCCTTATTCACTGTAAATAGTACCTCACACTGTAAATTGGTGTATTCATTTCAATGGGACAATTTGCAGAGTAAGACACTATTCAGCATGATTAAGGTGATCAGAATCGGCCTTTGATAACACTAAGGTAGGAAACAAGAAAAGACGTCTGGAAAAGGAAGATACATAGTAGTATCCAAATTAACTAGATCCTAAACCTCCTATGTAGCAACAGACTGTCATCTCTCCCAAGCTCTACACTCCCTATTTAATTCTTGATTAGGAGAATAGCTGATTATGTGACTAAATAAGCACTGCAGGATGGAGCCTACAATTTGTAAAGGAAAGGGCAATGGAGTCTAAACTAAATCATTGTGAATGATGATGGTATTAAAAACAACAAAACATAAACAAAAGGAAACCGTTGCTTTTGTCCTCATAATTCTTTTCTGGACAAAATAAGTTAGCATCTGAGCTGGCTTTAAGCAAACTGTCATAGTCCCCGTTCTGGTCTCTCTGAGTGCACCTCCTCAGTTGTTAGGCCTTGTGACCTTACCTGTCTTGGAGTAGAATCAAATATTTATTTATGTATGGGAGCCTGGTTGCAATACCTTATACATAACAATCCCTTATCACTTTACAGTTCTGACTGAGTATCTGACACCTGTATTTTCTCCCTTTGGGATCTGTGACCGTGAGACTGACCAACAGCCAGTATTTCATTTAGTAGTTGAAACAAAGCATTAGAGGATGAAAAAATAACAGAATGTAAAACAACAAACAGCCTACCTGCATGTGTATCTTACGTAAAGTCCTATTACCCCATTATGGTTCCTGTATCTTTTCAATCTGGTTTCCGTCCTACATTCCTTAAAGAGTGTCCCTTTAAAGCAAGGGTCAGCAATCTTTTAGAAGTGCTGTGCCAAGTCTTCATTTATTCACTTTAATTAAAGGTTTTGTATGCCAGTAATACATTTTAACATTTTTAGAACATCTTTTTCTATAAGTCTATAATATATAACTAAACCAGGTTTCTCAAACAGGGGTTGCCACTTGTGTAGGGAAAGCCCCTGGCAGGCCGGGCTGGTGCGTTTACTTGCCCCATCCGCAGGTCCAGCCGATCACGGCTCCCACTGGCCACGGAGTGCTGCTCTGGGCCAATGGGAGTTGCTGGAAGCGGTGGCCAGTAAGTCCCTTGGCCCGCGCCTCTTCTAGCAGCTCACATTGATCCGGAGCAGCAATCCACGGCCAGTGGGAGCCGCGATCGGCTGGACCTGCGGACAGGACAGGTAAACACACCAACCCGGCCCGCCAGGGGCTTTCCCTACACAAGCGGCGACCCCTGTTTGAGAAACCCTGAACTAAACTATTGTTGTTTGTACAGCAAATAAGGTTTTTAAAATGTTTAAGAAGCTTCACTTAAAATTAAATTAAAACGCAGAGCCCCCCAGACTGGTGGTCAGGATCTGGACAATGTGAGTGCTGCTGAAAATCAGTTCGTGTGCTGCCTTTGGCACTCGTGCCATAGGTTGCTTACCCCTGCTTAAAAGCTTGCAAGCTTGCCTTTTCTTTGCAGGAGGCTGCTACAAGTGTCGGGAAGCTTTTGCCGAGGTTCATAGGCTCAGCTGAGATCAAGCCAGAGTCATCAGCACTATTATTTCTGGAATTGGCTATGTCTTCACTGCAGTTAACTCAAGTTAGCCAAGATCAAAGAAGATTACCCACACTGAAATAAATAATAAAGCTGCAAAGAGCAATTGGCTTAAAAACAGTGCTGTTGTGTTGGCAGCTGATGAGTTGTGCTAACTAAAGCTGTAGTTCATACTCAGTGACAGGCCACCACCACCACACTACAGTTAAAGGTCTCTGATTGAGGGCGGCACTCAAGTCAGAGGCAACACAAGCTATAACTTAAATTAACATAAGCTCATTGTCTCCAGTGAGAGGAACTTAAACCAAAATTATTTGTATAAGAAAATCCGCGACCGGAGCCAGACCAACATATACTATTAGCAAATTACTACAGAGCAGCTCCATATTCAGCACATGCATGTTCCGCTACAATTACTTCCGAAGATAATGTCGGGATGTAGACTGTGAAAACAAGCTTCTGTGGACTACTGGAGGGATATGTACAATACAATTCCATAAAGAGCTCCTCTTCCCTGTTTGTGAACAGAATTAGTTAACCAATAACTGGGATAAAAACTGATATAACCAATGCTGAGGCATTCGATTAAATACTTTTTTCTAATAATTGAAATGCCAACACTTAGATCATATCAATCAATCAATCACTTCTTGCAAACCCAGATGCAGGATATCAGGGGAATGATTGCAGTCTAGGCTAACACTTACAGTAAGCAGAGTTAACAATGATGTTACACACCAGTTATAAAAAGGAAAGCATGCGAGAATAGCAAAACATAGTCTATGTATTGTTCAGAGTTGTAAGAGTTTAAATACAGGTGGGAATTAGCATACTGACATATAGACGGGGTGATGACACTTTTATCTGAACTGGAAAGGTATCATTCAGGAACGATTATGAAAGTCACAAAGAGTAGGAGCTGCATCTAGTCTATTAGCTGTCAAAACAGTAGAAGAGTAAAGAGGCCAGTTAAGGTATTTCCAAAGGGACGCAGCAGCTTTTAATAAACTGCATTTTTTTCTTTGTGCTGGTGGTGGTGGCTTGAAAAGGTCAGTAAAACATTTAAAAGTAATGCAACACAGCCAAGGCAGACATCCTGTCTGACACCTTGCTCAGAACACCTAGAATGGTGAACTATAGTGTTATCAACAGGGGCGGCTCCAGGCACCAGCGTACCAAGCGTGCGCCTGGGGCGGCAAGCTGTAGGGGGCGGCCTGCCTGTCCAGGCACCAGCGCACCAAGCGTGCGCCTGGGGCGGCAAGCTGTAGGGGGCGGCCTGCCTGTCGCTGTGAGGGTGGCAGTCAGGCTGCCTTCGGCAGCATGCCTGCGGAAGGTCCGCCGGTCCCACAGTTTTGGCAGCAATTTGGCGGTGGGTACGTTGAAGGCGCGGGACCGTGGGACCTCCCTCAGGCATGCCGTCAAATCCGCATTACCAGTGGACCTCCCACGGGTGCACCACCGAAAACCTCCTCACTGCCATGCTTGGGGTGGCAAAATACATAGAGCCACCCCTGGTTACTGTTCTGCCTCTGCTGCTACTACACTATGTGTCAGTTTCCTGGCATACCATCTGCCTTGCCAACAAACTCTTCAGGATTTTGCCAATCCAAACCTTGCTTTGCAGGTAACAATCAGTGTACCTCAGTTCCCGAGTTCCTCACAGACCTCTCCATACAGTGTTCAGTCCCCACACAAAAGTTATTAAGTTTGCTGCCTTCAAAGAGAGAGTGTACACACCAGCCTATTAGGTTAGCTTGAGGATTCAGCCTCTGCTGTGAATACGCAGTGATGAGATGGTTTTGTAATAAAACAAGCATTAATTTATTAACAAAGAATGGTGATTTAAGTGATACCCTAAATAAGAAAAAAAAATAAAAAAGACAGCTATGGTAACAAAACACACTTTCTAGTGACCAAAACTTAATTTTTACAAGCTATTATCTTTTTTCTAAGCAATTTTTGCTTCTTACATCAAGTTACCAATAGCTCTCGCCTTTCAGGTCAAGAAGATCCAGCTTTCATAAGCTCAAAAGGAGCTATGCCATACCATCCCTTCAGCAATGGATAACTAAAATCTCCTTTTTGCTCTCCTTATATTACTCAAAGTCCACTGTCTCTGCGTCAAGAGAAGACTTCCTGGGCTGCAGATCCTGTTCCCCTATTATGTTTGTTAAATATTCTTCTCCCTCCACTCTTTTAGCTTGATGACTTTACTTGTCTTGTATGCAAATATACTTTCATAGGTCTCAATCTGTAACCAAACCGGTAAAACAAATTTCTTTGTCTACAGCAGACTGACTTTATGTTCTGCCTCCCAAACACATTTTAAGAAGATATATCTCCACCACACTTTGGTATACAGATAGTACATACATCACGTAATGATTTCCAGGACCAGCATGTCACCGGTTTAGATATGATTTCTTACATAGCCTCTTTGAAATGTATATTATGACAATGGTGTATTGGGACAATGAGTGTGTCAGGCCTAGGGTGACCATATTTCCCTGTGCTGAATACAGGACACCTCGTAAAATGACTTGTATTCAAGTGAGTTCAATGGCAATCAATCAGAACTATGCAGTACAAACATTCAAATTGATATCAAGTTGATGGAGCCCCCGTTAAAAAAATACAGTGTAGTTGGATTCTTTTTGTTTACCTTCTTATCTTTAAGTCTTTAGGGTTCACACAGGGAGGGCTACTCCCCCACACACATGGGGAGAGGTGACACACACACACTCTTGTATACCTCTCTCACACTGGGGCAGGGGAGGGAGGGAGTGTGACCGACTGACCTCCCTGTCCAGCGCTCTCCACCCTCAATGCTTGGCTGGGCCCCTAGGATGGACCTGCCTCCCCTGGTACCTGGCGCCACGACTTCCCGAGGCAACATGTGGGGGAGGGGGCATGCAGGATCACATGCCCCCCCTGCAGATTTCTGCCAGGGTTCACACCAGAATATGGCCAACAGCAGCATTTTGGCACTGTGCGGGAGGGAAGGGACGAGAGGGAAGGAGGAGTGGGGAAAGGGATGACCTGGCCCATGTCTTTGCAGCGCTTATCTTCCCTCCCTCCCCCGACCCTCCCAGTGGCTGGAAGCACCTTGTTTCTTCCTGCCCGCACAGTTTTGAAAGGCAGCTAACACCTCCAGGCTGCTGCTAACCACCGACATAACCCAGCTGCCTCCTGGCCTCCCAGCTGCAGCGCGGGCAGAAGGGGGTTAAGCCCTAAGGATGTATGCACAAAATCAGGCCCAGGGAAACTGACTGCAGGGGCTTCAGCGAACCCAGCCAGAGAGGTGGCTTAGCAAAGGAGGGTACCTGGGGGATGGAGCAGCCCCACACTCCCTGGGGGCAGGACCAAGGGTGGGGGGGGCAGGCAGGTGAAGAGGGTGCTAAGCCCCTGCCCTGGGGGCTGCTGTGAAGCATGCAGGTGCAGGACATGAACAGACTGGAAATTGCTTCCCCTTCCTCCCCACCCGCCACTCCAGACCTTAGGTGAGGGGTGGAGAGGCTTCCCCGTGTCAGCTCTGTGTGGGGCTTTGGCACACACAGATCTTGGCTCCTCCTGGCCAGTGACCTGGGATGGAGGGTCTTGGGCTTTCCCAGGGCAAAGCCCCAGCCAGAGACAATGGGGGAAGGAAGGAGCCTGTCGGCCAGGTTGTGGTAAGCTGAGCACTCTGACTAGGGGTTGGTTTGCCACACAGTGCTAGGAGAGGGCTGCATCCCTCGGGAGAGGGGAGGAATATGGAGGAGCAGTGGGGCTGGGGGGGGAGCATGACGGCACAAAGCAGGGCAAGGATAGTGAGAGGGGGAGCACGTAAAGGACTGATGTGTGGACGACAGAGGCAATACGTAACTGGCCACCCCCTGGTGCCTGCCTGCACTCAGTGGCCGCTGCAGCTTGCAGCACACAGCCAATGCTGGCCGGAAAAAGGATGGGAGGCGAGAGTCAGCACACAGAGGGGACTACGCTGACGGACCAGGAGAGGAAGCAGCGAGCCCCATGCACTGCATCTTCACCCTGCCACCAGCCTTGCACGCCCACCCCATGTCGGCCACTGGACACCCCCAACTCATCGCTGGTGGGAGGGCATCTGGCAAGCAGGGATCTGGCCAGCAGCAGGACCAGACAGTACTGATGTGGGGGGAGATAGAAAATACAGGACAATTTGCCCTTTCTAAGAAAAAGTCGGGACACATCCTGGAGGACTTAAATATGGGATTGTCCCCTTAAAAACAAGACATCTGGTCACCCTAGTCAGGTCTAATGTGAGTTACGGCATAGTGGGGTCTCTGCCAGTTGGCATGGAGGGGCTCCCAGGGTCATCACTTACATAAAACCACTTAATAAAGTAACCAAAAAAATGTGCAACTCACTCTTGTATTCCTGGGGGCAGCAGTTTTAGGAAGAAATCACTTGAGACTCAGAGAGCTGTAAACCTTGAAAAGCAGCCATTTATTGCCACACACTGAACTAACCAGCAACCAGCCAAAACTGTCTGGGCTATCCCCTAATAATCTAACTCAGTTGCCATAGCAACAACAAGATCCTATTCCTACTACAACCAGGGCCGGTGCAACCATTTAGGCGGACTAGGGGTTGCCTAGGGCGCCAAGATTTGGGGGTGCCAAGAAGCGGCGCCCCCCAATTTTTTTTTAAATGGTTGAGCAGCCGCCGCTGCTGGGACAAAGAGGGGTCTGAGCTGCCAGCGGCAGCGGCAGCTGGCAGCCAAGGGTGTCCACTGGGTCAGGGCGCCGCCGCTGCAGCCGGCAGCCCAGGGGCCCCCCGGGGTCAGCACGCCGCAGTGGCAGCCGGCAGCCCAGGGTGTCCCCTTTTTTTTTTGCGATAACATTGAGTTCACTCGTTATGTTTTATCAACTTGAGCTTCAAAGAGCTTCGCTCACACTGGCCACAGAAACTGGAGAGTCAAGAGGATGCGAAGCAATAACTGTGTTAGACACAGTCTGTCAGCTGGGATCGAAGGGCTTTGAGGAGGAGGGGTCGACGGGGTTGCCTACTTCAAGGATCTGGCTCTGGAAGGGGGGTCATGGGCTGTGGGGGTGTATGGTCAGCGGGGTGGCCTGGGCACTGGGCAGCTCAACTCGCACTGCTGTTCTTTCCAGCATCCAGGCACAGGGGAGAGAGCAAGGGACCAGCCAGACAGGGGCAGAGCACAAGCACTGAAGCCGACCTGTGGGGAGGCAAACTTCGCTTACCTGCCCAACGCATGAGCATTGAGGTCCTTTCTTTCACGTCACCAGACGACCACTTGAGGCTCATTTCTTCTCGCATGCCCCTCGCTGGGGCTTCCGATGTGGAGGCTGAGCAGGGACCCGCTTTCTGCGAAAGCCTGTGTTAGCCGTGCCTCTTGCAGGGCATCTGCTACATGCCCTAAGCAGAGCTGCGCACTGCCAGGCAAGTCCGGCGCATACCTGCAGCAACGGAGAAAAATGGCATAAGGGCTGGAGCCTGCTCTGGAGGGAGAGGTGATTCTGACGCCTCTGCCTGTAGCCTCAGGGATCCTGGGTCAAGCGTGCAAGGCATGCCCAACTTGGGCGCAGCAAAGGCACCCTGAATAAGGTGTGGCCCTGGGTGCCGGCTACCACAGTGTGCCTGTACCCACAGGGTCTCGGCTCGGCTGCCCGGCGTTGGCATGATCTGACCGGTGGGCGCCCAGGGCTCCAGCTGCCGCGGCGGGACTTGATTCCACAGGGCTCCCTGGCTCGCGGCGGCGCCTGACCCAAGGGGCCTGGCTGCCAGCCGCTGCGCGTGCCCTGACCCACGGGTGCCCTGGCTGCTGGCTGCTGCAGTGGCGCGCTTGAGCCCAAGTGGGCACATGGGCTGCCAGCTGCCAGCAGGGCGCCCGGAGACCTGGGTACACCCTGGGCTGGCCGCTGCCACTTGGGCGTGCTGACTCCGGGGCCCCTGGGCTGCTGCGCAGCGCGGCGCATGACCAGTGGACACCTTTGCTGCCAGCTCCGCTGCGCTGGCAGCTCAGAACCATCTTTGTCCGCAGCAAGCGGCGGCTGCTTCAATCAATTTCAAAAAAAATGGGGCCCGCTTCTTGGCCCTCCCAATCTGCGCCTATGGCCAAACACACTAGTTCCGCCTAAATGGTTTCAGCCTGTTGTAGTAGGATAGATCTGTTTGTTGATGTGGCAACTAGTTAGATTATTAAGGGGATAGCCCAGACAGTTTTGGCTGTTAGCGTCGATAGTATGTTAGTGTGTGAATAAATGGCGCTTTAAGGTTTACAGCATCTCTGGTCTCAGTGATTTTTACTAAAACGCCGCCCCCAGAATAAGAGTGAGTTGCAAATACATTTTTATTGTTACTTTATTAAGTGGGTTACGTAATTGATACCTGGAGCCCCCATTGCCACTGCAGAGACTGCACTAGGCCGTAACTCAACATAGGACGACTGGGAGACAGATGTCTGTTTTATAGGACATTCCATATTCTAATCCCCAGATTGTCCCGACTTTGTTTCTTAGAAAGGCAAAGTGTCCCTGTTATTTTATATCTCCCCACATCAGTACTGATACTGTCTGCTGCTGACGTCTGCTGCCAGATGCCCTCCACCACGCTGAGGTTGGGGGTGTCCAGTGGCCGACATGGGGTGGCGTGCAAGGCTGTGGCAGGGTGAAGAGTGCGTGCATGGGCGCTGCTTTCTCTCCTGTCCGTCCGTCGTAGTCCCTCTGTGTTCTGACTCTC
>NC_133769.1:278489518-278543790 GCF_003597395.2 Chelonoidis abingdonii | reverse complement strand
GGGGGGGGAGGGCGCATGATCGAAGTTTTGCCTAGGGCTCAAAATATCCTTGCACCAGCCCTGACTACAACCACATACAAAACATATTCCTCCCCTCTTAATGAGAACAACCCCTAAATAAAACAAAGACTAAACTAGAGAAGGAGGATAGACTGCCTCCGGTCCCGGCTAAACCCAGGGATTATTTTTCCCTGTAACTATGGGCTTGCCCTAGCTAAAGATCTAGCCATTGCGGAGACCTTCTGTCTCTAGGTGGATTATGGCCGACTTCCGGAGTTGGTGCACCAAAAGTATCTTGGGCACAGGCCTGACAATGGGCTCAGGGTTCATAGTGTGAACGGGTCAGAATGTGGTATCAGCTCGTTCAGGGAAGGAGTGTATTTCCGCCACAGGCAGAAATGGAGGCGGAAAGTCAGGAACAGGTGACTCTTGATTCAGTGTCTCACCAAAAGTGAAATCAGACAACTCAATTAAAGATGTGGCCTGGGGACTGGCATGACCTGGCAACAGCTGATCTACATGTCACCACCAGGTGAGATCCACGGCAGTCCAGAAAATGTAGGAAACAGTGTGACAGATTTATGTTACCAATCTGCCTGGGGCTTCAGGTGATTACGCTGAGGCAGCAAGATTTTTAGGGGAGGTGATGAAGGAGCACACCACGTGACTAAATTTAAAGCTTTATTAACCAAATAACAGTGGTGAGTGCTGGGTGCTCCCCATGTCACCCAGAGGGAGGAAGAAAGCATTAGTGCCTGAGCCCTAACCCACTTTCATACTTACACACACACAACCCAAAGCTGGCCAAGCCTGGATGTAATGTAAGAAGAAGTGGGGGAAGGATAGCCAAGAGTTCTGCCCTGTCCCCTAGGGTTCACTGTAAATCTCCTACTTGCTTCAGATCTCAGGAGGTTTTTAAGCCCTGGGTTCTTCTGGAGGCATTTTCATCCAGGGACCCTCATTCCCCGTGCTCTCTGTACCAGTCCGAACTGGCCTTCCGCAATTCTCTTAGTTTTCCCAAAAGGTCACAAGACTGTTGTGTTCCAACTCACTGATCTTCACAATCTTACTAGTTTTGCAACCCCTTCAATTCTGTTGGGCTCAGTTTTCCTTTCTCACGGCTGGCTGGGGTTGAGATACAGGCTTCCAGCTGTTTGGCAGCAGAAAGCCTATTTGTGTGTGCTGGCCTGGGGATGTAGTTTCATTCCTTATTTTTGGGCCCAGCTGGATCGTAGCATTAACCCGTTCCTTTCTCCCTTCCTCACCCTTCAGCCACTTCTAACCTGCAAAGGAATCTTACACTCCACACGCACACCTTCAACCCTTTCCAAGATCCTTTCCAATGCATATAAAAGCATTAGCAATATACAACGGTGGTGCATACCCAGAGGGCCCCATGCGGGGGGCAATTTTTATTGTGACAACAGGTCCTGTTTGAGCGATGACAGTGGCAGGGACCCATTTAGATCCAGAAGCATAATTCCAAGCCAAAATTGGCTGTCCCAGTCAAAAGGTTTGGTCTTTTGCTCTGGGTACACGCCTGATGACTCAATCTTGCTGCTGACATTGTACAATTTGTCGAGGTTCAAGAAGGTTTCAGCAGATCAAAGTAACTGCGCAGCTGTCATCCAATCATTAGAAAGGCCGGGGATGTCTTGGACATAGCATGAGGTGTGTTTCTGTAGGATAGTAAGATGTTCAGATGCTTTTGAATGGATAATTGTCCCCTTACTGATCAAAGCTTGCTTCATTGTCTGCACAAATATTTCAGCTAATCCATTGGTGGATGGATGATATGGTGCTGAAGTGATGTGGTCTATCCTATCTGTCTTCATAAAATTTCCAAACTCCTGAGAAATGAACTGCGATCCATTGTCACTCATAAGTTGTTCTGGCAGACTGAAATGACAAAAGATTCCCCGTTAGTTTTGGATAGTACTCTCTGCAGTAGTGGACTGCATTATAAAGACTTTTGGCCATTTAGAATGGGCATCTACCACCACCAAGAACATGTATGTAGGGGTGCCCACTGGGGTGTATTCCTCACACCCTTACCTGACAGTCAAGCTTTTGCCTCCTCTTCAATAGCACAATCCAATCCTGGTCACCAAAAATACCTTCACACAATTTCCTTCATGCGCACTATTCCACAGTGACCAGAATGTAGCTGTTCTAACATCTGTGATCTCAGTGGTGGTGGGATAATGACACGTCTTCCCCACAACAAACAACCAGAATAGACTGATAACTTCATTCTCCTGGATATGTAGGTAACATGGGCTGGTGAGTCCCGAGAGATTCATCGAGATGTTCCATGCATCTCCAGGTCCATAACTTGTGACAAAATTGGATCAACGCAAGTTACCTTCTTTACCTGAGTAGCAGTGATATGTGTGTTCTCTACCTGTTCGAAGTAAAAGATTTCTGAGCAATATCTCAATGTTTGCCTTGAGAGACCATCTGCATTGCCTTGCAGAGTGGATTTCTGATACTGGCTTTCATATGTGTGTGCGGAAAGCAACGATGCCGGATGTTGCATACAACTAGCAGCTAATGAGGAATGCTTGTGTGTGGTCCAAAAATTGAAGTCAGAGGTCGATGGTCTGTGAGAAGTGTAAACTTCTGTCCAAATAGGTACTGATGAAACTTCCAAAGTCTGAAAATGATTCCCAATGCCTCACATTCGATTTGGGCATAATTAGTTTCTGCTTTGCTGAGGGTGCATGAAGCAAAAGCAATAGGTCTTTCTTCGCCTGAAGCCATAATGTGTGACATGACCACTCCCACTCCATAAGGGGAAGAATCACAGGCTAACTGCAGAGGAAAGGATGGATCAAAGTGTGTCAGAACTGAATTTAGCAATGCACCCTTAGCTTTGTTAAATGCAATACCACAGGCTTTCTTCCACTTCCAGGCCTTGTTCTGCCCAAGGAGTTCGTGAAGTGGTTTTAACAGTGTGGCTAACTGTGAGATGAACTTTCCATAATAGTTCAAAAGTCCTAGAAATGAGTGAAGCTGGCTAACATTTTGAGGAGGTGGAGCCTCCACAATAGCCTTAAGTTTTGCAGGGGCCTTATTAAGACTCGTAGCATCACTGATGTGTCCCAAATATTCAGCAGAGGGCTGGAAGAATTCAAACTTGTCTTTGCGGACTCATAGGCCATACTCTTCCAGTCTTTGTAGGGTAGTATAGTGGGGCGGCTGCCCCACTCTTGGAGAGTGTGGGCTGCGGCAGGCCAGGGCACCTGCGCAAACAGGGAGCCAATTATAGAAGGGCTTATTGTTAGCCAACCAGGGCCCAGTTTGAAGACAGCCAATCAGGCCCAGGCTCAGCCCTATAAGAAGGCTGCCCAGGAAGAGGGCAGTCAGTCTGTCCCAGGCCTTCAAGAGGGGAAGGTCAGTCTCTGAGCGAGACTAGCACCATGGACAGCGCAGTGCTGGCCAGGCTCGGGTTGGCTAGGGATCTCTAGCCCGTAGCCTGCCAGGCTGCAGGCCCTGAAGGGAAGGGCCTAGCGGGTGCAAGGGGCCGTAGGGGAAGCATCCCAGGGAAGTGGACAGACAAGCAGAGGGAAGGAGGACAGCGAGGCTGCTGCCAGACAGTCCCTGCGCCGGGACCCAGAGGAGAGGGCAGGCCTGAGTCCACCCCTTCCCCCTTGCAGTACACTCAGCCACCGGCAGTAGACTACGCCAGATCCCTGAAAAGAGAGATTGGACTCAGAGGGTGTGGTTGGACATGGTGGCTGGGGTGTAAGACTGATGATCAGCCTCCCCCACCCCTCAAAAGGGGGTATGGATGGACTAAGAGGACGCCGCCGAGCAGGGAGCAACACGGGCCCAGAGATGCCAACAGAGGGCAAGATGATGGACGGGACACCACCAGGAGAGGGCACTCCACTGGACAGAGCTAATTTCTGGAGTTACCAGCGGGAGGCGCCAGGTGGTTAGTCCCAACCCATTACAGGTAGCCTCATTCCTTCCAGTGACCAGGATGTCATCCAGATAGCACTGGACTCCTGGCAAACACAAGATCTGGTCCATAGCCCTCTAGAACAAGGGTAGACATTATTCCAATCAGTACGCAACAGTATCAATAAAGCCCCTTATGCATCACAATAGCCAACAGCTCTTGGGACTTTTCATCAATGAGGAGGGCTTCAAAGTAGGTTCACCGGGGGAAGGAGACCAAGGCCCTGAGGTATGTGGGGAAATGAGATACCGGGAGGAAGCATGAGCAGGAAAGTGCAAGAGGGGAGGACTCCTGTCTCAGACCGAGAAAGCGGGACAATCAGTGAGCTATCTTAAGTGCCTATACACAAATGCAAGAAGCATGGGAAACAAGCAGGGAGAACTGGAAGTCCTGGCACAGTCAAGGAACTATGATGTGGTGTGAATAACAGAGTCCATTGCGTGCGGATAACTCACATGATGGAAGTACTGTCTATGATGATATAAAACTATTCAGGAAGGACAGGCCGGGCACGAAAAGGGGAGGAGCTGCATTGTATGTAAGATCGTGTATGGATGCTCAGAGTCCGGTATGAAACTGCAGAAAAACCGTGAACTCACTCTCTGGATTAAGTTTAGAAATGTGGCAACACAGGGTGATGTCATGGTGGAGTCTGCCTTAGACCTTCAAAACCAGGGGAGAAGTGACGAGCTTTCTTCGCAGCACTAGCAGAAAGTTATAGACACAGGTCTGGTTCTCTGGGAAGACTGTTAATCACCTGATATCTGCTGGAGAGAGATATAGTGGTGCACAATAATCCAGGAGTTTTTGGAATGTGTAGAGGGAAATTTCCTGGTCCAAGTCGCCTGGAGGAACCAACTAGGGGCAGAGCTCTTCTTAACCTGCTGCTCACAAACAGAGAAGAGTTAGTAGGGGAAGCAAAAGTGGATGGGAACTTGGGAGGCAGTGACCATGAGATGGTCGAGTTCAGGATCCTGACACAAGGAAGAAAGGAGAGCAGCAGAATACAGACCCTGGACTTCTGAAAAGCAGACTTTGACTCCCTAAGGGAGCCGATGGACAGGATCTCCTGGCAAAATAACATGAGGAGGAAAGGAGACCAGGAGAGCTGGCTGTATTTTAAAGAATCCTTATTGAGGTTGCAGGAAAAAAACCTCCTGATGTGTAGGAAGAATAGTAAATATGGCAAGCGACCAGCTTGGCTTAACAGTGAAATCCTTGCTGATCTTAAACGCAAAAAAGAAGCTTACAAGAAGTGGAAGGCGCGTTCCCTAAGATGACCAGTTCTCATCCCATTCCAACAACAAAATGGTTTAATTTTTGTTATTTTTTTAACCTTGACTTCTACCTTCTTCTGTTGCGGGGCAGCACATGAATCCCATCCTCGTCACATGTTGTTGTATCCCTGATGCCAGCAGTGTTAGGAAGAAATCACTTGAGACGCAGAGAGCTGTAAACCTTGAAAAGCAGCCATTATTGCCACACACTGAACTAATCAGCAACCAGCCAAAACCGGTATGGGATGATCTTAAAAACAGGCCTATTGTCTACCCTCAACCAGTCAGGCAGGCTGGCCAATCAGGTGGTTCTGCTGGAGCTCAGCTGTGTTCATTAATCAGCTTGGAGACAGAGCTAACTAGTCCCAGGCTTAACTGCAGCTCCTTTTTTCTGACAAGTCAGTGGGAGACCTAAGAGCCTGGGTGCTGGGCAATGAGAATGGTATGGGTAAAATTTTCAAAAGCACCTAAGTATCTTGTCTCCCTATATCTTGGCCTGATCCAATGTCCACTGAGGTCAAAGTAAGTCTGTCCACTGACTTCAGTAGGTTTTGTAATGAGTCGCATCTAATCTTATATAGGTTTTCAACACCATGCTGTTATCCAAGACTGATATATCTCACACTTATACGGGATTCAATTCTTCCACTCCTACTCTTGAAATCAATGTGACTGCTCACCTAGTAAGATATTATTCACCTTGAATAAGGATATCAAATCTGGTCCATGATATTTTATATATTTCAAATCCTCTATTTTCCTTTTGCGAATGAAATGGAAGAGTGTCTTTTTTATTTGGAAGTAGAAAGCGGAGTATTTGTAGCCTATTTAAAAATCTAAGAAAAATAGTATGTATAACTTTTTACCTAAAATAACTTATCCACAGGGGATGTGTGCATGACAAGAATAGAAAGGTTCTGTAGTAGATGAACAGAATTTTAAACAGCTAATTCAGATTTCTTCATTAAGAGATAAGAGTTATTAACTTTTATGCCCCCAATGCACTTCCTCATACACTACAGAAATATTCTGCTGCCAGAGAGGCTATTACCTTACCTTACCTTGCAATGTACACCTGTGCCAATCTTTAAATGCTCTGATAATTTCAGTAGTGAATCCTTGGAAGCAAATGACATAGTAGTCTTATGTGTATTAACTTGCTAACAAGTATGTAAATTATCTCATTATCATCATTTTCAGTGTAAAAGTAAAATGTCAATTAAGAGCTAAGTATTTACCAATAATCGGGGAGCAAAATGGAAAAGTAAACTGTTCTGCCAGTTAAATTGTCCACAGTGATAGAATGTATTTTTCAGGAAAGGTGGGGTACTCGTTTTTTTATCCTGAAAACTTTTGTTTGTTCATTAACTAATGGGTCTGAACAATCACGCTACTGGAATCCTTAATTATATCATGATGGCTACATAGCTTATTTCCAGCATTGCAAAACATTATTAAAAACTCTGTTCTCTCATGGAAATTTCTCCTTAATTTATTCTTGAAAACAATACATTTCCATTCCAGATTATTGTTATTAACCCATAAATAAATTACAGTCATTTGGGGCCTGATCCCTGCAGGGTTTTGTGTGCATCGGGTTAATTTCATCATGAATAGAGTTTCTCAAACACTAACTACTCACTTATCATAGTCCATCCACCACGATTATTATCACTATTTCATACACAGGGGAAATTAAAGCAGAAAGATTAAATTTGACCAAGAACATAACAGGAACTGGGCTCCTCAGAGCCAGGAATCAAGTATAAGATTCCCTTGGTTTAAGTCCTCTACCTAACCCACTGAACCAGGAGTCCCCAAACTGTGTGAGGTGTACTACTGGTGGTATTTGAACTTCATGTTCCCTCCATTCGCTTCACAATATTTTTTTGGTATGTGAACCAATACAATTGGGGAACTACTGCACTAGATCATGCATTCTTATGTTGGGTGGGTGCAAACAAGTTCAGGGAGTTATTTATGGCAGGGTAGGCAATGGATCTCAAAACTATGAAGACATCCCAAAAATGTTTATTCCACTGTAATATGAGGGTACAGTATGAAAAAAGAATGCAATGTGTTTTTCACGTTTACGAAGATTTTGAACTGCCTGTCCTTGTGGCATGAAGTCATACTGCCTGTTTGGTGACGGAGCCAACTCACTGCAGGCAGCTGACTGCAAGGGAACCATAGTACATCAGTAGCAGCCTAGATGACACTGCCCCCCAAAGTCATGAACTGGCTTGATGTTCTCTCCAAAATTGATGAAAATGTGCTCAAGATCTGCACATAAAGCCCTGGGCTGCTATGAGGTGGAAGTGGTAACTGCTGGTGATCTTCAGAAACAATCAGTAACATATTTTCTAGCCCAGCAGTAGCTTACTTTTGACATTACAGGCTGGCTCTACAAAGAAATTAGTTAGGAACTTTTTAAAAAATGACAACTGAGATTCTCCTTTATTTCCAAATAATAACATGTCATGGGTTTTGCAGGGCCCAAAGGCAGCTGTGGCTCTCTGTTAATACCCAGATAACACAATAATAACTTCAATGGACATTTTGTATGATTCCAGCTCTAACGTCCCTCTCTTTTTTTAAGCATTGTGTCCATAGTGCATTGATACTTTATTAAGGAACAATTATTTTGCTCTGATTGAAATGATACCTGTAGGAAATCAGCCATCTTAGGGAATGCGCCTTGCAAACGCTCATGTAAGTAAAGACAATCTCATAAAATGGTTGATTGGCTGCACATCAAAATAGTAATGCCTATGCATAAATCTGTGCAGGTACGGGCCTTTAATTAGCATTCTTCAGTATGCCAAACCTACTTTGGATGTTTGAAAAGTTGGTGTTCGAATAGTATGATTATTTTTTATTTTAGTAGTCAATCTTTAAAGATTTTCACTTTTCTAATAACACATTATATCCTGCCTTGTATTTTGCACAGCTAGAAAGTACTTCCCCACTAAGGAGATTTTTGCCTGAGTTTTAAACAATATACACCAAAATAAATAAAACAAAACAAGACACTGATTTACTAATCTATTTAAACTAACCAGAAAGCTATGAAATGAAATTATCAGTCAATCCTTTTCTTATTTATTCTGTTATGATGTATCAAAGTTGTTTTTTTCAGAACTCCAAAAGAAAAATACTTCAAGATTACTTAAAAAATGTAAACTCTTTTGCAATCTATATTTTTTAATATTGACATGCGCTGTTCTTTGTAAATAATGACCACGCGGTATACCTGTTTTCACAATCCCGCTGTCCCCCACTCACCAACACATGTCTTTCTACCAGTTTGGTCTTAGGTCTGGTCCTCTCCCACAACATACCTCGGAGGCAATCTTCTACATAGCTATCGTTGGCCGTTTGAGATTCCTTTGCGGCCATCGGTGCTATTGGTGCTATTTAATCTGGATCTGGCCATCCTAGTTGTTTTGCCTGGTATTTAAGTGAGACAGTAGTGCCTCCCTAAGGCTGTATGGGAATACAAATGCCTGTCAGGCTAAGCAGCCATCAGCAGGAGAGCTGCTGTTACAGAACTGCTTTGCCAGTTGGCCTGAAGAAAAAAAAGAATGCCTCTTCCTCCTTCCTAGAAGAGAGCAGTGAGGAATAATCACTTATTGGCTTTTGCCAATAAGTTGCCGCCATCTTATTCGTCAGGTGCATTTCAGTGCAAATAGTTCTTTAGAATAGTGTTGGGATTCCCCCTCATCCCTCCTTAACTGAGCATGTCTGGTGAAATAGTTTCTCAAAAGCTCCAGCAGAAACTTTTCTTGCAAGAGTGTGAGCTGAACATTCTGTTTGGCCTCAGTGTTGCAAAAACATGTTGGATATGGCACCAGACTTACATGAACCCCTCAGAAGTTTCCTCAGGGCTTTGAAGAAGTCTGAACGTCTCCCACACCCCTCCATCACCTATGGTTACCTGAGGCAGCAGCAAGGTATCCCTCAAAGACTTTCAAAATCATCTTGTACATCCCAAGAGGGAAGTTAAAAAACAACACTAGTGTGGATGTGAAGCAGAAAAATGCAATACTTACACTAATTTAGCATGGCTAGCGTGGATGCATTAAACCATTTGCACTTTAACTAGTTAGACTATAGCTTCTTCAAGTCCTTTAGTGTAGATTTAATACAGAGATGGTCTGAAGATGCTTTATAGCTCTGGATTAGATGTAGTCTGGGGTGTGGGTTCAGTACCAGTATAAATGAGGCCAAAAGCTTGCATACAGTTTTTGTGATGTTTTTAGAATAAAAATGGCAAAATCATCCAAACTCACAAGGTTTCATCTGCTTTTTAAATAGAAATAAAATAGAGCCTTTTAAATTTTTAATCCAACCTGTAACTAAATTAGGAGCAGTTTTAGAACTAGGTATCAGAAAACTTCAACCCTGAAATTCAAAGGAGTTTGGAAATTTAGATTTTTGCCTAATCTCTGACAGCTGTATTGCTGTACAGATTACTACAGGATTTGTAAACCAAGATTTTTAGAAACCACTTTTCTGCTTAATTGTAATTTAATTTATTTTTGAAGAGATATTTAATTGTGTTATATGCCATGTGCATAGAGATCGGACACTTTTTCATTCCAGATTAGCCCTTTTCAGTGTGATATTTTGAGAGCACAAGAAAGATATGAACTGCTAGTGCATGTATTATTCCTGGATAAAATGGATTCACTACATTCAGGCTTCTCAGATAAGTGGCTTATATGTAGAGAATTGAAAGATTTGAAAAAATACATTCTGACTGGCCTTGCACCAAGCAGAAGAAAGAAGGAAACTCTAAAGCTTGCAGCATAGTTCTTGAGAGCAGTAATAAAGCAAACAAAATGAGATGCATAAATGGAGCTGCCGGATACAAATCAGGGGAAATTACTCATAAAACTCTTGTGAATGAGTCTGAATTACAAGCACTATTCATATTTCTGGCCACTTTCTGCTGTAGAGGAAGATTACTGAGAAGAAAAAGTAACAGAGGAAGCCATGCAGGATAATTTAAGAACTTGAGGCTCTGAGAGTAGCTATTAAGAAGGTTAGTGAAAAATCTGTATTCTATAGAAGAGCAATTGGTGGGGGGCAACTCTAAGGCATTGGAGAAATTCTATAGATCTTACAAGATTGTTATGAACTAGTGTATTACAGAGACAAAAAGGACACGAATTAAGTGTTACACAGTATTTTTAAAATTCTTTAAAATACTGCATGCATACACTAACTCAGGAGTACATAGAGAAGGTGGTGTACAGAATGTAGCTATATGGAATACTTGTATTTCTGTGCACTCTAAAACTTTCAGATTCAGCTGTCTGCAAAGGCAGCTGTCATTTTGTAGTATAAAGTAGGTGAGCCACCTTACAAAAACCACACATACTGTGTTCTCACTGGAAGACTTAAATTTTCCTGTTTTCTATTTTGTTGTTTCCCCTGATCTAAAATGAATTAATTCCCTAATTCCTCCTCCAAATACTTAAGCATGTGCCTCTTTAAGTATGTGAAAATTCCTCCTGACTTCAGATTGCTCATGTGCTTAAGTACACTGTTGAATTTGGGCCTCAAACTGAAAATAATTGCTTGATGGGTATGGAAAAAATAACCAAAAAGATGGCCTTGCTGGATTTAAACAAGTATAAACAGATGGCAGAGGGAGTTTTTAGGATGGATTTCACAGCAGAGATAAGGATTACTTGGCATAGAAGGGAAGGCAGCTTGTGAGCTGAGACTACTTCCTTTCATGCGGGCCGGTATTATTGCCTTGTTTCCTTAAGTCCTGCCATCCCCACTTCCCATCTGTCTGCCAGTCTGCACATGTTATGTTATACTTGGATTGTGGTAATAGCTGACGTTTGGGGGCAGGGACTGTCATTTGTCCTGTGTTTGTACAGCACCAAGCATAATTAGAGAGGAATTAACAGAGGAAAGAATTAATTCTTAAAAGAAATTCAGGTGGTACTTAGTGGGAAGCTACTTGGCTCAGTGGTTATGAGCACTGATGACATCTGGGTTCTGTTCCAAGCTGTGCCATATATTTGCTGTGTTACCTTAGGCAAGTCACTTAATTGCTCTGTGTCTGTTACACTGTTTCTAAAATGGGAATAATTATATTTAAACACTTTTGTAAAGTGCTTTGAGACTTACAAGTGCTTGTTAATTCCTAGCTACCACATAGCAACATCAGTAAAGGAGGGCCTGGGAAAGATATATAATAATTGATATGCAACACTAAATATACAGTTTGTCCATATGTGAGTGGGAAGTTTTAGGGTTTATCATCCAAGCTGTATTCACATTAGGATGCTAATAAGATACTGAAAATGAAAAGTTAGCTGCAGTGGCTTCGCTGCTATTGTTGTTCAAGCTAGCTAGATCAAAGCTATCTCAGACATGTCTAGGTGTGGTGCAGTCACACCTCTGATTGCAGTGTAGACAGAATAAGAACCTGTTACTACAGTTAGCTAACAAAGTTACTTCTTCAGTTCAGGATGACTATGCTGTATTGCTGTAGGTCTTGGGGTCCTGTTACTATAGATAATGTTGCTGTTTGTCATTCAGGGTGGCCTTGGGTTGGTTTGTTTTAATGAAAATATGCCTTCCTCTGGTGCATTTAGCATTGATAGTTTTTGTGGAAGAAGAGTGACAGGAATTTGAAAACCCAGGGACAGCACTGGAGCAATCCCAAAAAACAACATCAGTGCCTGAGGGAATAAAATCTAATACAATATTCAGAAAGTCTAGTGCTTAAGCTAAATCAGCCTCTGACACATCTGTGCAATCAATATATAAGGATACCACTTACCTTGGCACAACTCCTGAAGAAATCCATTTTCAAATGTATTGTATACTTCTACAATGCCTGATGCATAAATATGATTTGGCCTAAACTGTCTTACCCATCCCTCCACACAGTACAGTCTCTGGCTTTATATATATTTTTGTTCTCAGGACAAAGATAATGTAACGTCTTCACTTCACTTCTGTTTTTTAGTTAATTTCTCTATGCTATATGACACTTATGTTCTAAAAGTGAAGTGTCAGATTTTATGTCCGTAAGATCGTCTTCAAGGTTCTTTTTTAAGATAGCAATGCTTATCACTCAATGAAAGAAGTGACAGTGTGTATTAGCCATTACAATGAGAACAGCACATGCTGAATTATAGGTGCCTGGTGTGTTATTACTGTCTAGTATAGTTACAATACCCACTTTGGTTCTGATCCTGCAAACACTTAAGCAAATGTCTAAACTTTATTCACATGGGTAGTACTACAGAATTCAACAAGAGTATTCATGCAAGTAAATTAAACACATGCTTCAGTGTTTGTCAGATTGGAGTTTTTAGTCTTTCAAGATCACTTTCCTGCTCTTGTTTATTTTACATTTTGTTTTAGTTGCAGCTGCTAATTTGGCATCCTAAACTATATGTTGCTAAATAATATATAAAAACAGAAATCTAAAAGCAGGGATACAAGTTTTAACAAAGCCCCAACAAGAACACGGAGATTCAAGATACATTAAAAATACTTTGGATTTAACTGGCCACCAATGGGAAATGTGAAAGAACACAATTTAATTCTCTCCCTAGCCCTGAAGAAATGCCGGGGGAGAAGAATTAGTCATACATTTTGTTAAGCTGGTTTCATTGCTGCAGAATTAATGAAAGATGCACTACACTGAACCCTGGCATTTCATTACACACAGGAAGTCATATACTTACATGAGGGAAATAAATGAGCGTAAGGCAGCCAGATAGCACTGCATCTTTAAAACATGCACAGAGGCCAAAATTACTTTATTCATCTTCAGTCAGATGTACATAATGCAGAGGCTGTCACCCTTATCTTATCAAGCTATGCTTTTTTAAAAATTTCACAGTATGATAAGGATGGTAGTTTTTTCCTTCTAGAGCAGAAACACTGTGAAATGAGAGAGGCAGACAAAAACAAGGCTCAAAGAAAAATGTTTACTGAATTAAATGTATAGTTTTGTTGGCTGCAATGTGACCTTCCTCAACAGACAACTCTGTGCAGCATCTGCTTGTTGAGGTCAGAATTGGGGTGTGCATCCCTTATTCAATAGCTTGGTCTGTATTTTTCAAACCAGAATGATAAAAGGCAGGAAATGAGCTATTGCTGTTACTGATTATTATTTGATACAAAATATTGGGGGGGGGGGGTTCTTGCTACTTTTTTTTTTA
This sequence comes from Chelonoidis abingdonii, assembly GCF_003597395.2. Taxonomy (NCBI): domain Eukaryota; kingdom Metazoa; phylum Chordata; order Testudines; family Testudinidae; genus Chelonoidis; species Chelonoidis abingdonii. Next base: position 278,530,342 of record NC_133769.1, on the reverse strand, counting down.
AAGCCTCACCTCTTATCAAGTGAGGGCCTGATCCTGTAAGGTGCTGCCTGGCGTACCTACTGAATTCTTATGCAGGAAACACAAACTTCTTCACTAAAAGACACTTTTTTAAGAATCTGGAGAAACCTCCTGAAAATGATGCTAAATAAATCATTCACTTCAGGATTCATGCCAGAGGAAAATGTATAATTATAATGTTGACACTTGAACAAGGCAAAAAATGTACATATTTAATTTGTAGTACATAAAGAATATTCAGAATATAATACTATTAATGTCTACAATGCTACAGCTGCAATTAGACTCTGAGCAGCAACCAATGCATCATATAGAACACTGGTGAGATTTACAATACCATGTATTAAAGCTGAATAAAAATGTGATGCCAAGCAAAAATGAAACAAAAAGGGTTCATGGAATTATGAAGGGGCAAAAAACCAGATATGATTATAATAAATTAAATGCCTTTCAGTTCTGTAGCATATTGGTCAAAACTAGAGCCAGACAGGTACTCCAAAATGTATTTTTTTGCATTTTATTTTGATCACTTTTCACAAATATTCTGTCAAACAAGTTTTCTGGAATCAAACTGTGAATTTTATGCAGACACGGAATATTCATGGAAAGCAAATTCTGAATTAGTAATCTGTGTTCACCTTTCATTTTGAAATGTGAATATGAAACATTCAATGTAATTCTTTCAGTGACTGTTTTCAGAGCAATCTCTAAGCTCAAATATGTTTACCTAAAACATGTGTTGAACAACTTCAAACACAAACAAATACATGGACAATTTAAGACAAGAAAAATTAGGTCTTTTTTGAATAAACTGTGAACAGACGCTAGACCTTATCTTCCTTCATGTAATCAATAGAAACAGGATAGGCCTCTGGGTTAATTACCTGACTTCATTTATAGTCTTATCTTTTAGTTCTGACTTAGATGCAACTTGTGCCCAGGTCAGGACTGCAGCATCAGGCTGTGGTTTAGCTAGCTGAGGTAGTGGCAAGCAAGCAGTCTGCCATTTGATCTGATTCCAATCTGAGTTCCCTTAATTGGCAAAACATGAAGTTTTTGGGACATACGAAACACATCCTCTCTAGTGATGTACTGCCAATATTTTCATGAAGACTTTCACAACAGTTTTCACTCGTAGGTGCTTCTTGCTTGTTCAGTCATGCCCTAGCCTCAGCATGTCCTCACTCTCCCATGCTACTCTCACACACATTTGTTCTGTGATCCTATGGTAATTTCTCTGAATTTACTACAGACTTTGCATTAAACTAATGGGCTAACAGTGTGGCTCTCTCTGGTACGGAAGGAAAATCTTCATAAATGTCCCATCAGGATGTAAGATAGCCATCCTTTTTGGGGGGCCAGGTTTTCCGTTATGGGTACCTCACCTGCACTAGGCTCTAAATCCTCCTTCTAATCCCTGATATCTACTAATAGTCCCTCGTGTGGTTTCAGAAGATTAACATATGTTTTTATTCTTTCTTCTTGTCTGGATATGAGCTCTAATAGTCAATCTTCCTGATGCCCCAGACCATTTATTAAGATACTGCCATTTATTAAGGCTTTATTCATAGTACAGGTCATTAGGAATAAAATTGCATCCCCAGGCTAGAAATCTCCATCTTTTTCTCCTTTGTTACACTGCCTGGCTTAAATTTAGCAGTCTGAGGGCAGGTGCCAGTGATTCTTATTTCAAGGGTGCATTGGAGCACACTCCTGGCTTGAATGGGCTGACTGGGGGATGGATAGCTTGGTGGTTTGAGCACTGGCCTGTTAAACCTAGGCCTGGGAGTTCAATCCTTGAGGGGGCCATTTAGGAATACAGGGAGAAAAAAAAATTGGGGGGGATTAGCCCTTCTTTGAGCAAGGGGTTAGTTAGACTAGATGACTTCCTGAGGTCCCTTCTAACCCTGATATTCTATGACTGACCTAGCTTTCCTTGCCTTTGTCAAATATTCCTTAGGGGGTAGTGTCCATATAGTAATTCAAATTACAAAAGTATCATTGAAGCTTGGGGGTTCCTCCTGAAGTGCAAAGAGCAGATAGTATAGGCATCAGGAACAGGTTTTAGCCTGTGTCCACAAATTGTGTAGCCAACCAACCAGGCTACAGTACAGCCCTTTGTCTTGCCCATTTAAATCATGAGTTCTTCAGGGTAGGAGCTCTCTGCCTGTGTGTCTGTAAAACACAATGGAGCCCCAATCTCTGTCATGGCTTCTAGGTGCCACCATAATGTACTAGGGGAAAGGTAGCTTAGTGGTTTGAGCATTGGCCTGTTAAACCCAGAGTTATGAGCTCAATCCTTGAGGGGACCACTTAGGGGTCTAGGACAAAAATCAGTACTTGGTCCTGCTAGTGAAGGCAAGGGGCTGGACTTGATGACCTTTCCAGTTCTAGGAGATAGGTATATCTCCTATTATTAATTACATTAATCAGATAACCTTTCATGAGGTGCAGACATATGGCTATGTTAGCATACTGATTCACAACATGACTGACCAGTTGCAGGGTAATGCCAAGCCAAACAGAATGATCCACATATCTGTGTGCTTGCCACACTAACAGATTATTAGTCTCATGGTTTCAGTTACTATACAGCTTGTAGTGCAATAGTCTAGTTTGGGAATTGGGCGTATGCTTGCATTTCTTATTTACCCATACATGGGGAATAGCCAGTAGATCTGAATTGCAATGAATTCACCTCTTTTCCCTACCTTGCCTTCCAATCCTGCTGTACACTCGCACTCAGGGATAACCCGTGAAACTTGTCTCCTAGGTGTGCATCTATCACTGAGTTCTTCCTCCAGTCTCCATTTGTACACAAGATCTACATCAGTTTTACTGGCATGGGCCCTCCATTTATACAAGTAGATGGGCAGGGTAGAGTGGTGAGGTCACTTCTGTAATTTATCTTATTTTTCCTTTGGTATGTAGGATGCTCAAAAATAATTATTATAGAACAAAAGCCAAAAAAGACAGATATGACCAGGATGAGGTTCCGCTATCCAGGTGAGTGAAAAGAACTGGATTGATACACGATGAGAAAGTATGCTGGGTGCTTTCCAAGTATATTGTTTATGTAAGAGAGGGTTGAAGTGCAAGGCTCTAAAGAGACCAGATTTTGAAGGCATCTGTAAGAAAATGTGACAGAGTATGTGTGTGTGTCTCTCTCCTCATGTTATACTCCACGTTTACTGAAAAGCCTTTTTATTTTCGTGTAGGATCACAGTATTATCTACTGACATTAAAAGTAATCTTAACAGGCCATAAAGCAGAAGCCAAAGCTATTTATTTAATTTTCTGTAAGACATTTCCTGCAACTCCCACATAAAGGGAAAACTCTATCAACAGAGAAGCCAGTAAATGTACTCATGACAGGAATACATTCTAGGTCTTGTTTTCAAAGTACATTGTAGCACAATTAAAGAAGTAATTACTTCTGCCTATCTGTCTCCTCAGGATGAACAGTTGGTGGCACTGATTGTTCAGTGTATCTCACGGATCCTACCTGAGAAAAAGAATCCACAGCCTTTCCAAAAGCAGTTTTGAAGAACATGAGCCAGAAGCATGCGCACTATAATTTTTCACTGCATTATAATAAAGTGAATGTTTTCTAAATGTCACAGTTTAAATTTCATGGGGCATGAAATCCACTTTAGAAATGAAAGTTAGAGCCCTTTTCCAAATAAGAAGTCTAATCTTACAGTCAAAAACACTTCATATTCCCTGACATTATTAACCATGGAGTGCTGCCTGCAAAATAACACTATCTGGCATATTAAAACTGAATTTGCTTCTATAATTATATTACCAAATATTTTAAATAGATAAGATTGCAAGGGAAATGTTAAATGTGCACATTAATAGCATTTCCATTTACTAATAATAAATCTAAATGCCCTTCATTTTTACATGTTAATGTTAACACAAATGCTAAAAGATCACTTCTAAAGAAAATGATTGTGGACTACTCATGGTGTTTAATGTCAAATGATAACACTTCATAGTAATCTCAGGAAAGTTCAAAATTAAATGCTTTCACCCTCTTTTGAATTCTTTTTGTTTTAAAAAAAAGAGTATGAAGAACACAAAGAATTTGTGATGCTTCTTGGGTGTACCCTTGCCTGCACCTACCTTTAGCCTAAGGAGCATTGTCTGTGCCTAACCGGGGTCATCTCCCCAGCCTCACTAGCCACAGGCAATGCAAGCACTCCTCTCTAGGCCTTGCCAGCCCCCATGTTACTCTACAGGTTAGCAGTTGGCACATCCTAACCCTTGAATCTTCACATGAAACTCCCCAGTATCACAAATTCGCTGCTTCCAAAGAAACAGTACAACCTAGCTTACAAGTTCCACCCAATCACCGCGCTACTTAACTCACAGCACTTAGATACGTTCGGATGTTTTTTTGTGGGGCCTAGTGGATAGAACACAGAAATGTGGCTCAGGAGACCTGGTATTTATATTAGACTCTGCCGTGGCCTGCTGGGTGACCAAGGGGAAATAACTTCATTTCTCTATGCCTCAAAATGGGGATAATGATCTTGAGATCCTTTCTAATGCTTTTGGAGATCTATGAATAAAAAGCACTATATAAGAGGTATTTTCCAGATCTCTGGTATGCAAATTTAGGTCCTGATCCTGGAGACACTTATGCACATGGGTAACTTAACAAATATTTGTTTCAAGACACTACAACTAATCAAAGCCCCAATTTGCAATTGATAGCATTCTGTGTCCATGCAGAGTCCCATTGACTTGGTGCAAGTGCAGTAGTCTTGTATATTGCAGCGTCAGGACCCATGTGAATAAAATTACTCATGTACGTATGTGTTCAAGGTATCAGAAAATGAACAGGAACCAAAATTTGTCTATGAAAACAAATCAGTTTAAATCACAAGCTTATAAATAAAAGCTTTAAAGGTGGCTTTCATTTGGATGAGACACTTGGTATCATGGAGTCAGGGTATTCTTAATGGGCTTCTTTTTTGTTTGGTTTGGTTTCAGGATTTTTGTGCTTACAAAATGTAAGCATGTCCAGTTTTCTTGAACTCAGCAGGAGCAAAACTGCATGAAAGTACTCTTTTTAACAGATGCCTCTGACCACACACCTCTGATCTGTTCCAAGAAACAGTTCTATGTCTTTCCCCAGGGCCCCAAACATACTGTGTGCAAAATGCAGACTGTGACTAGAGTGCTACTAATAGTGTCCTGTCACACAATTCAACACCCAATATTTCACTGAGATATTTTTCTTGACCCCTGTCATAGTATTCTTTCCCAAATCTGAACATTAGAGTCCAGAAAATGAGATACTAGCATGAATTCCTCTAAGCTTCATTACCACCTTAGCTCTGATATGCTGCCACCAATCAAAACTCTGAGTGTTTGATAAACTCTGGTCTCCCCAAAACCTTCCCTGGGGACCCCCAAGACCCAGATCCCCTGGATCTTGGTTAAATACAAGGAAATAAGCTCTTCCCTCACTAGTGCCACCCTAGGCTGTCCCCTCCCGGGTTCCCTAGAGATCACATGCTTCAAACTCCATGAAGACACGACACAGAGGAAATCAGGTTTCTCCTCCCTTCTCCACCTCCCTGGTATCCTGAGAGAGAGATAAACACCCACTAGCAGTTTTTCCTCTCCCTTCCCTCTTCCCAGAGCCAATACAGAATTCCGCTCCATAAATCTAACAAAAGAATTCCCCTCCCTCGTTCCTCCTGTCTCCCACCCTTGCCTGGTGAGTACAGACTCAATCCCTCAGCCTTAACCAGAGGACAAAAATCAATTAAGTATCTTAAAAGAAGTTTAGATAAAACAAAAAAAGCGTAAAAATAATCTCGAATTTAGATGGAAAATTTACAGGGTCTTCATAACTCTATAGAAAATGGATCAAACAAGCCTTTATCCAGAAAGAATACATTTAAAGTACTTCCAGCAACCTACACATTTGCAAATACAAGAAAAAACCGTGTTAAAAGACTATACTGTTTTTCTACCTTTGTACTTACTAATTTGAAACAGAAGATTAGAGAGCCTGTAGTTACGTGTGGTCACTCTCAGAATCCAGAGAGCACACAGACACAGAACAAAGGACCCACACCCAAACTTCCCTCCACCCAGAGTTGAAAGTATCTTGTCTCCTGATTGGTCCTCTGGTCAGGTGTTCCAGGTCCCTGTTTTGTTAACCCTTTACAGGTGAAAGAGACATTAACCCTTAGCTATCTGTTTATGACAACTCCAGAAGAGATCTTCTTTGCTGCCCACAGGGGGTTGAAGTTCTACTGTGGGTTCCTGTGCCCTTCGAAACTGGCCTTCCATGGAACACTATTAAGGGTCTTCTGCCTTCCACTCAAAAAAAGTGCACTTGGAGGGTAGAGATTTTCCCCACAGCTCTATCTCAGCCCATTGGTCATCACAGTAATCACATCCCACAGATATTTCCTCCAGTTTAATTTGCTTCTGGTTTGTATCTACCCACATGAATTGTCCCTCTACAGCTACAATCTCAGGATCCCTGTCTTTCCCTGATTTTATCCTGCTCCTGTTTGAGACTATCAGAGCATGTTCACCCTCCAAACGTCCCTAGAGGCACCCCCACAGCTTGTTCTTCATCCCGTTCCCCGTCCCCAGCTTGGTCCCCCTAGGAGTTGTCTGATGCTTTGCCCTCCATCACCTCTAGGTGTCTTTGATCTAGCACTCCCTGCTTCACTGGCCCTTGATCAAGTTTTCCTCCTCCCCACAAATCCTATAGTGTAGGGGGTAGGGAAGGAAATACCAAAGAAGCCACAGTAGCATTTAACTTCAGCAAAGAGAACTACAAAAAAATGAGGAAGTTAATTAAACAGAAATTAACAGGAACAGCCACAAGATTGAAATGCCTGTAAGCCGCATGGAAACCTTTTTAAAACACCATAATAGAGGCTCAAATTAAATATATACTCACAATTTTAAAAAAAAAGAGTAATAGAACCAAAAAAATGCCAGAATAACTAAACAGAGTAAAAGAGGTAGTTAGAGACTAAAAGGCATCCTTTATGAACTGGAAGTCAAAAAAATAAAAAGGAGCATAAACTCTGGCATGTCAAGTGTAAAAGTATAATTAGGCAGGCCAAAAAAAAAAAAAGAATTTGAAGAGCAACTAGCAAAAGGCACAAATTTGATGGTAATTTTTTAAAGTACCTCAGAAGCAGGAAGCCTGACAAACAGTCAATGGGACCACTACAGAGAAGCCAATTACAGAGAAGCCAAATGAATTCTTTGCATCCATCTTCACTGAAGAGGATGTAAGGGAGATTCCCACACATGAGACTTTTTTTTTTTTAGGTGACAAATCTGAGGAACTGTCCCACATTGAGATGCGAACAGAGGTGGTCTTGGAACAAATTGATGAATTGAACTGTAATAAGTCAGTAGGACTAGATGATATTCACCCAAGAGTTCTAAAGGAACTCAAATATGAAATTGAAGAACTACTAACTGTATTATGTAACCTATAATTTAAATCAGCTTCTGTATCAGATTTCTAGAGGATAGCTAATGTGACACTAGTTTTTTTTTTAAAAGCTGTAGAAGTGATCATGGCAATTACAGGCCGGTAAGCCTAACTTAAGTACCAGTTCACTTAAATGATAGTACAGAACAGAATTATTAAACATATAGGTGAACATGATCTCTTGGGGAAAAAATTTGTAAAAGGAAATCATACCTCACCAACCTATAAGAATTCTCTGAAGGCATCAACAAGTATGTAGACAAGGCTGATACGGTGGATATACTGTACTTGGACTTTCAGAAAAGCCTCTGACAAAGTCCATAACCAAAGGCTCTTAAACAAAGTAAGCAGTCATGGGATAAGAGAGAAGGTCCTCTCATGGATCAGTAACTGGTTAAAACAAATGGTCAGAATAAATGGTCAATTTTCAGAATGGAGACAATAAATGGTGGTGTCCTCAGAGATCTATATTAGGACCCATGCTGTTCAATTCATTCATAATTGATCTGGAAAAACAGTAAACAGTGAGGTGGCAAAGTTTGCAGATGATACAAAATTACTCATGATGATTACATCCAAAGTAGATAAAGAGATCTCGCAAAACTAGGTCGCTGGGCAACAAAATGATAGATGAAATTCAATGTCAATAATTGCAAAGTAATGCACATTGGAAAACATAATCCCAACTATGCAGGCAAAATGATGAGGTTTGAATTAGTTGTTACCACTCAAGAAAGATCTTGGAGTCATTTTGGATAGTTCTCTGAAAACATGCACTGAATAGGCAACAACAATCAAAAAAGATAAAACTTTTATGAATCATTAGGAAAAGGATAGCTAATAAGATAATAAATATCATAATGCCCATATATAAATACATGATATGCCTACATTTTGAATATTGCATGCAGTTCTGATCACCCCATCTCAAAAAAGATATATATTAAATTGAAAAGGTACAGAAAAGGGAAACATAAATTATGAAGGGTATGAAATAGCTTCCATATGAGCAAAGATTAATAAGACTGGGACTTTTCAGCTTGGAAAAGAGATGACTGAGGCAGGCTATGACAAAGGTCTGTAAAATCATGAATAGTGTGGAGAAAGTGAATAAGGAAGTGTTATTTACCACTTCTCTTAACACAAGAATGAAGGAGGTAGGCCCATCAATGGCTGTTAGCCAAAGTGTCCCTATCCTAGGATGGTGTCCCTAGTCTCTGTTTGCCAGAAACTGGGAATGAATGACAGAGGATAGATCACTTGATGATTACCTGTTCTGTTCATTCCTTGTGAAGCACCTGGAATTTGTCACTCTCAGAAGATAGGATACTGGGCTAGATGGACATTTGGTCTGACCCTGTATGGCCATTCTTATGTTCTTAGGGGTCACTCAATGAAATTAATAGGCAACAGACTTAAAACAAACAAAAGGAAGCATTTTACACAATGCACCTGTGGAACTCATTGCCAGGGGATGTTGTGAAGGCCAAAACTATAACTGGGTTCAAAAAAGAATTAGAAGTTAATGGAAGATGGGCCCATCAATAGTTATTAGCCAAGATGGTCAGAGATGCAGCCCCATGCTCTGGGTGTCTTTAAGCTTCTGACTGCCAGATGCTGGGACAGTGGGTGGATCACTTGATAATTGCCTTGTTCTGCTCATTTCCTCAGAAGCATCTGGCATTGGCCATTGTCAAAAGACAGGATATTGGATGAGAGGACCAGTGGTCTGACCCAGAGTGGTCTTTTTATATGTTCTTATGAGTCCCTTAGGGCCTCAATGTTCTATCTATCGGCCTCAACCACAGTGTGGCCCACTATGCAATTTCTATGCAAAAGCCCTGGGAGGTACCTTGCCATTCCATTGGCTGTTCTGAATTTTTGGCAGAATTCCTTCACTGACAGGCTGGCCTTGTCCAAGATAGTGGCCTTCGGCATATCATAATCCTTAGCTTGGTGTTTGCTCAGGATCATACAGGCCACCTGAGCCTCTCCAGTCAGATAAGGGACTAGCTGATGTGCTTGTGCATCCTTGTCCCATCCAGCACTCGTAGACACCTTCTCAGTGTACTAAAAGCAAAAGGGGGCCATGGAGTCATCTGACTAGCCCCAGGCCCACCATTCAATTCCCTGTTCCCTCACTGGAACTCACCAGCCTGCTCCTTCAATGAATTCTTGTAACATTCACCACTGCTTTGCCTACCAACCCAGAAGGGCTTGTCTCTCCACCTCCTGGGTCTTCTGCATCTCTCTTTATTGTTCCACTAGCCAGTATGATACATTGTCTATTGTACCCACATCTTCTACCTTCATGCAGGTCACGTCTTGAATCTTCTTTTCTCAACTGAGCGGGTCAATGCTCCTGGACAAGCCTCAGTGAGTCATGGGGTGTGTCTGTTGCTACTAGAGTGCCACACTATCTGGCCTGTTTCTTTGATCTTTTAACCACGGACACAATACCATGTTGTTACCCTTTCACCGTGTGTGTGTTTATTCCCCAGTGCCTCAATCGGTGCAGTAACCAGGGCGCTACTAATAGTGCCCTGTCACAGGAAGATGTCACCTGCACCATGGCTGCCTCCTGGGTGCCGCCTTAGGTCTTAGGCTTCTGCCCATCACCTCTCAGATGGAGGAATGCAGGTTCCTTTTCTCAAGACTATGAAGTTAAGCTGCAATTCCTTCTGCCCGTCATTTCAAACATCTTAGCAAATTTGCACTTATTTCCACACTGGCAGTCCTGTTCTCTCCCTCATAGTCAATGACATAGTTAACAAGTGACCAGCCAGATTTTACAAAGCACAGTACATCTATTTAGGACAAAAACATTACACAGAAAACATCATAAAACAATCTATACACATACCAAACTTACCATGTGTCACAACAGGGAGACCATGGTAGATTTCAAAGTCCTTTAAACCTTTTCTACAGCAGGTATCCCTCTAGGTCACAGCACCAATTCTCACCTCAAGTGAGAGTGACCCTCCACAATATTAGGCTGGCCACTTAATACAATTCCTAGTTCTTTGTTTTCTTGGCTTCTTGAACCTAGTCAAAACTAGTGTGTGCAATTTCCTCCAGGGGGTGTTACTTCTGCAGATTTGTTTACTTCTCTAGGGACTTGCATTAATTTACCTCTGGTGATAGTTTCTGATAGTTCATTCATGCTTAGCAACTCCTCTTTGTCAATGCATTGCTTGTCTTGTTTCAGTAAAGGAATTAACCCCTTCATACCCGATGGGTAACAATATAAGGTAAGAGGAGAAACTGAGCACATATTCTGCCATAAAAATAAATCAGGTTTCCTACTTCTCCACAGAAGATCATTAGCACCTGTTTCATAAGACTATAATGAACTGTTTGTAATACAACAGTGCCTAGAGACCCCATCTAAGACTGGGCCCCATTGTGCTTGGCACTTTACATGCACCTAGTAAGAGACAGTGCTTTTTCAGAAGAACCTACAATTTAAAGAGATGAGAAGGATCATTACCCTCCTATTTACAGCTGGAACTTCAAGAGCTTGATCCAGTGCTCGTTCTTGCAATATTTCTATTGACTTCAATGGGTATTGGATTGTGCCTGCAGTGACATGCCTGTAGCCACAGAGGAAATCTGTGATAGAACCAGGAATTGAATGCAGTCTTCTCAGATTTTCTGTCTAATGACTTAATCAAAAGACCATCCTTCCTTCCTCAGTTTCATGCATTCAAAGCTTCTGTGTCCATTTAACCTATGTGCAAAGAAAAGAAAAGAAAAGAAAACACTGCATCTGATATGTGATAATACCCTCCCTAGTGACATGAGGTCTGCAGAAAGACAGAAAGCTAGTATGACCTCTGACATGGATCAAATAGTACGTGCTGGCATGTTACAAGGTAGCTGTAAGTTACAGTAGCTAAAAATATGTTCAAGATTTCAGATTAAGGAAAGTACACTCCTTTGTTATTTGAAGCATTTTAAAATTACAATGCTTTCCCACTACTGCAGTTACAAGGATATTGTACTCTGCCTACCTACTGTACTTCTTTGACGTTTATGGTAAAATACCCTGTTGTGACAATAAATTTGCTTGTGACATGTAGATCTTTGTTTCCCAAGATCCAGTCTTATCAAAAGGGAGCAGGTGAACTTTTTATATAGAGTAAAATTGAATGTCAAATTAAACAGCACTGTCTCTTTATTATGTATTGTCATTCCTACTGTATTCATTGCTACATCACCTAAGAAAGAATAAATGGAGTGCATAAGAAAATCAGACACTTACAGCCTGGCTTAAGACAGGAATATTGCAAGCAGGCACTGTACAAGTTTCACCCACACATCTCCGCCTGGCTACTGCAATCCTGGCCTGTAGCACACTACTGTTCAAATGCTTGGGTGTCCCCAGCACAATGAGTCACTGATGCTTCATTGTGCCAAATTGTGTGATGACTAATGTGTACAAATAAAAAGAATACAACAAACTCAGTTTTGCTTGTGGCCTAAGTGAGGTTTTGAACTTAACCCCAAGAGATGAAAGGTGAGTTCTCACCCAGGATGAACAAACTATAAATAGCATCTGTTCACTTTCAGATATTTTGTGGAGGTGGTAATGGAAATAAAGGAGTGAAGATGCTGCAAAGGAAGCAGATAAAACTACATCAAACCTGAGGTTTCATTAAGTCTTTGGACAGGATTTTTGTAGGGTGGAGTAAGGAAATGCTTCTGTTTGTTTTAAGCCTAATAGGATGTGGCTGCATTTCCTCTCTGATATTCCAGATATGCCAGAAGGAGGACTTGTTTATATGCTCTATGAATAAAGCGAACAAGAGCTTTAACACCAAATTAGGGGTCATATCTAGGGTCTCAATAAAATACCACTTTCATACAATGTTTTAGACTGTAAGTAATTTCCTAAATGTTAATATTCCAGATATTAATTACCAGTACTTATTACCATTGTTCCTTTGTGAATCTAACAGGTCTGGCTAAAACCACTAGTTCACAAAATAAACATAATGGACCTGCTCCATGGATGATGTAAATCTGTTCATGTCACCTGAGGATCTGGTCCAATATTTTAAAGACATTATGTCAGAGAGGATCATTCTTTACTTCACTGTCTATGGTGTCTACTCTAAGGGAGGCAGACCACTGGTTTCTTACAGTCTTTCAGACAAAGTTATATTATTAAACTGACTTGTTTTAAAATACTCTTTGAGCTTTGCAGTATTTCATAGTGGTAAAGAAAAATCATGAGCATAATATGGGCAATACCAATGCACAAAAGACAAGCAAAACTACTGGAGTAGGAAGATAGATTAGGTTCCAGATTTTAAATCCACTTCCTTCTCCTTGGTCAGTTAAAGCAAGTGCTTACTAAATCTGTTCCTACTTAAAGAAAGTTCCATTTCCCGTAACATCACCCTGAAAGCTGAATGGAGAATCAGGCCCATTATTGCATTTATTATTTATTTATTTTACTTTCTCTTGCTAAGAAATTATTACAGGTGGAATGAGTCCTCATGTCAAAAACATTCTCATCATGGTCTCACATAAAAAAAGGACTTATCTTCCTCATATAATTGATCTATTAACTAGATGCTGCAGGAGACACTAGGATGTCTGGAATATCCCTCATATTTAATATTCGCAAAAGGGAGTTCCATTAATTAAGTGTAATCTTGTAAACACCTTGAGAGCCATTATTGCCTAATGGATAGGGCAAAAGACTAGGAGTCAGGGTTTTATACCCAGTTTCGCTAACCTGCTCTGTGACCTTGGGGACGTCACTTCATCTCTCCATTTCCCCTCCCAACCTTTCTTCTGTATGTCTTGCCTACGTAGAGTGTGAGCTTTTCAAGACAGGGACTGGTCACTGTGTGTTTGACCAATGCCTAACAAAATGAGGTCTAAGTCACTGTAGATAATTAATCATAGTAAACACAAAAACAGGTCTTTAAATATCAGACTAGAAGAACACATCTGAATATGTTTGATGTTTGAGAGATATCATAAATGGAAGATTTAAAAAGTATTGAATTTTAGAGACCTTGGAGGGCTTGTAGACCCTAATATATGCAACAGATGTTCTAAAAAAAATCACTAGTGCAAATATCAATATTTTTTAAAAGTCCCTTTACCACTGTAGATTACATGGCAATTGAGAAAAATTGTCTATCAGCTGGAAAATATTGTAAAACACCACTTCACCTCCCAGATAGACGGAATCCCTGCAGTCATACATATGCAGTCGTAACACATCACATTTTGCAACTGGTTATAACTGATGCCAAAAGAAAGGGATAGCAGCTTCTCTGTAATATTGGGACTTCATTCAAGCATACTGATCCCAGCTTTGATATAGCCTGGAGTTTAGGATGAATGCATTTTGATTTCAGGATTATATACCTGCCAACAACATGGAAACAACTTCTGTCACTGAGAGGAACTGCTGCTTCTGGTAAGAATGATGAGCTCAGTGGGAACACAGTTGTAAACAGTAAAGATGCCAAGAGACATTAAGAAAAGTATTTTTTTTTAATTCCTTTCTTCCTAGCATTCCTCTTCCACCCTTTCCATCATTCCTCATCTCCACAGCATAAACACTTGAGCAGTTGTTCAAACTAAGATTGGCTGCTAATGAAACCAACCGACCAGGGTGGCACTGAAGAATGAACTCTTGCTACAACAGCATGAAAACTTGAGGGAGAACCTCCTCCCCTCTTACACTTACTTTAACCCATGGCTGAACACACACAGAGAGGGTAGCATTTGGCCATATATGTAAATGCCAGCAAAACCATCTCATGTAGAACCATTGTAATAAGTTACTGGAGACTGTGCTGGAAGCAAAGTGTTCTAAAGATATACCTAGTGATTACTGAAGAAGGAGATGGATTAATGATAACAGCAGAAAGGTCACAAAATGGTGGGATGAATAGTCTGGTCTGGTCATATTCCAGAAATTGTTTATGTTGTTATGAATCCTGAATTTTCCACTACAGACTAAGTGATTTAAAGACCTATGTACATCAGTTCACGCTACTCCATCATTTGAAATCAGTCTCTTTCTCTCAGGGATTCACAAAGTCATTTTTTCTTAACCTTTTGTAATAACTTTTTACCTATCTTTAATATTTTTTCAGTCTTTCCCATATATTTAATGAAATAAAAAGGTTTTATTGCTTAAACTCATTGCAGAAAAGGCTGCAGATGGATGGAACTTATATTTATTTCAAATTTAATATGCATTTTTGTAACTATGCAGAGCAGTATTACAGTTCAGTCTGGAGATTGGGTCTTGGGCTTAAAACAATTCCCCATTAAGAGAGAATGCTACAGTGATGTCACCTGCAACACAAAGTTTTGCTCTTATTTGCATAAATAAAAGTACTGGTCGCCCAAGGAACTTCTGAGGATTGAACTGTGGCAATGCTAACATTGTTCACTTCATTTTGTTGCCGATTCCTGTCCTAGAGCAATCATTTCATTTTTTCAGGAGGTACAACTTAAGTTGCTATGATACTTGTTTTTGTTTTTTAGTTAGTTTATTCAAGCTGAAGGAACGCAGTCAGACTGAGATTCCAGATTGCAACAGATTGCTAACAAAACAATCATTCACAGGAAATAAGACATATACCGTAACTGATTGTGGAATTTATGATTCTTCAATGTGTGTCTTAATGACATTGCTAAATTTGCCAATTGCTTGCTAAATTCACCAGATCAGTGTTACCACAAAATTGGTTCAAAATGGATTCACATCGACTTTGTTTTTATTTGTTGTTTTGTTTTGGTTTTGAGTGGGGGGAGGAGGGGAGAGACAAGACTATAGAGGGTAAGAAAAAGAATTCCAAGTATAATGACCTCTATTAAATCACTAAAAGAGTCTATTTCAGTTTCAGAGTACTATAAGAAATTTGAACATAATCATCACTTTAAGAGATTTTGTTCACTTGTAAGAGAAGAGGCCTCATCCATTACATTCTTAACAGTAATTATTATATAAAATGATCAGGCCACTAGCTACACAAGAGGAACATGTCATGCATACAAATGTCACCATGTATCCTTGATTCCTAACAATAATAATCATACTAATATGTAATGCCCTTGGATAGTGCTACAATATGACAATCTGATTAGTAAGGACATGGGAAATGGTCAAGAAAGGAGACTGAACTTTCAAAGTAACATGCCTGCTGTATTGTAGTATATGCAACATAATTTGTTCTTTAAAAAATACTGGTATAGAAAAACTGTAATACAGCAATGGAATATAAATTGTTTAGAGTGTAGCATCTATGGAAGTTTCTTCTAATTCCTACTGCTTAATTCCTACTGCTCCATTGATTACATTACCAATGTGTTAAATGACCTCATGGACAGACACACACATATTTAAATGTCTATGAATGATTGTCATGCATAACTGTGATAAACAACAGAATGCTGTACAATAAGGGTAAAGCTTGTCTGTGCAACAGACAGAGCTTTCTCTGGGGATGATCCAGGACTTTAGAATGAACTCCCACAGTTCTAAGTACCACAACTTCTCTCCTTTCCTTCGTCTCCAAGTGCAAGGCACACTTATTTGCCCTTGTCTTCTCCAACATAGAGTAATGTGTATAATAAAAAATAAAATCCAAAACACTCCATTACACTTACTTCTCCTGAGGAGAGGATGAGAGAGCAAATATTTGATGGATGTTGGTGATGTGCTTTATACACCACTGCAAGGTACTCAGGTGCTAGAATGACAAGCCTGGAATAAGAACCTAAATAGAATGGCATAGCAAAAACCCACACAGGAATAGTCTGATAAACCTGGAATATATTATTATTTGCAGCAGCAGCTGACCAATTTAAATGTAACTGTGTACAATCACAGTGAAATGTTCTTTAGAGTGATGCTCATATCACTTTCCTGCCACTTTGATTAACACACACCTTTTATGTTTGCCTTCAATTAATTGACTTGTCTTTATTGGTGCTTCTAGTAAAAGTGTGTAAGAATACATGCCTCTGCTATGTTGCTTGGCTTGTACAAGCCTTGATAATGTCTGTCACATTCATAGATTCCAGTGCCAGAAAGGACCACTGTGATCATCTAGTCTGATCACATGTATAACACAGGCCATAGAACTTCCCCAAAATAATTCTGACCTAGAGCAGATCTTTTAGAAAAATATCAAATTTTGATTTCAAAATTGTCAGTGATGGAGAATCCACCATGACACTTGGTAAATTGTCCCAATGGTTTAATATCCTCACTGTCAAAAATGTATGCTTTATTTCCAGTTTGAATTTGTCTAGCTTCAACTTCCAGCCTTTAACTTCCCTAACTTTACTATGGAAAGTATATTTGGAATACCTCCTCAATCTGTTCCTTAGGTTTAACTGAAAAAATCTTATTTTAAATTATAGACGTTCTATAGCATTATAATCAAACCTACCAAATGAAACTAGACTGGAATCAAATACTCTAATGTATACTAGATCTAGCATACGGCTTCTTGTGCATCCAAACAATTACTCTAAAACAGAAACATTTTCCTCTTGTTTAACTCAGGAAAACGAAAACATAAGAAACAAAGAGTTTGACTTCAAGGTTAATGCAGCAGACATGATTTAATTCTATTTCATTCCATTCACATTCTGACGCTGTCTTTTTATTATTATTCTGCTTTGTTTCCATTAATGCTACTTAAAATGCCACAGTTTAAGATGAAATATTTTTTTCACATACAGACGGTCCTAAACAATACAGATTTTTAGAAAATAGGTTAAATCACTTGTTTATATAAAATATTTTTAAATGGTAAAAAATATGTAATCTGTGTCTGCCATCTACTGAAAGAAAGATATACTACAATTCTTCTATTTGGTCACTTATGAACAAAGACACTTTATTAAGAGATACTATATTACACATTTGGATCCCACTCCTGTAGTCAGATCCTTACAGGCAAACCTCAGTTTACTTCAGTGAGGCTCCATGCAGGCACAAGAGTCTGCCAAGGGAGATCTGACTGTAGAGGCATGGATATAGCAGAAATAAGGCTTCAGTTCCCATATTGTTTGAAAAAAGAGTCCAAATTTGCTCTTGCAGCTCAACTGAAAGTTTAGTCTATCATGACAAATTCCAAGAGCGTGTACATAGTGGTGTCTCATTAGCGTAGGAACCCAATACAAAACCCATACATTCCCTTAATACCTACAAACCACAGTAATTATACCAAGTGGTATTTATACCCATATGCACACACAGGAATAATCAGCAGCCAGAAGGGAAATGATGGTAAAGATCACTTTAAATCCTGGGATTGCATAGACATTGAGCCAGCCCTCACATAAACTAGATGGCTCTAATTTACACTGGCTGCCAGTGGCACTGCAGCGATAGCATGGCTATGCCCTGCTTTCTCTGATTTTGCCAGTGGGGCCATCAGCTGGGAAGGAGGAGGTGTAGGACATCCTAAATGGCTCTTTACTAGCAGAAGATCCTCCGACACATGCAGGCAATCTCTCAGTGCTCAGTAAAAACAGATTTAGGGGTGCTTTATGCTATCTGTAATAGTCCCATCAACTGAACGCAGCTTCTGCTTCATTTTCAGTTTAAGTTTGTAAAAAATCAGTGAAAGCTCATTTAATTCAGATAATACATTGGCATGGATACCTTTCCTTTGCACAGGGTCCAGGATTTAAAAGGAGTAACTCTGTTTTTCATTGCTGGAGATCACTCTACCTGGCCAGGCATTTCCACTTCCCTCATGGTAGGTACCTGATATGTTACCCTGGTTCTCATTTTCACTCTGTAGTCAAACCTTTCTATAATAACTCATTCTTTATTGACATTTTCTTTCAGAACTGAAAAATAAAAGGTGAAGTAAGACAATACACTGGAACAGATTCCAGAGATACAATGCAGGCTGTAGACCAGGGGTCAGCAACCTCTGGCATGCAGCTCGCCAGGGTAAGCAGCCTGGCGGGCCAGGCCAGTTTGTTTACCTGCTGCATCAGCAGGTTCAGCCGATCACGGCTCCCACTGGCCATGGTTCACCATCCCAGGCCAATGGCGGTGGTGGGAAACTGTCGCCAGCACATCCCTCACCCGCGCTGCTTCCCACAGTACCCATTGGCCTGGGACGCTGAACCGGGGCCAGTGGGAGCCAAGATCGGCTGAACCTGCTGACACAGCAGGTAAACAAACTGGCCCTGCCCGCCAGGGTGCTTACCATCATGAGCCGCATGCCAGAGGTTGCCGACCTCTGCTGTAGACCTTGCTGACATCAGCCTTTTCAAAATGGTTTAAAATGGTGCCACCTCTCCTCAGTGGAGGATGCTAGAATTACTCAACATAGCACCAAAAGAGGATTGGGGGGTCAGCCTGGAAAGGGACTCGGATAGGCTTGCCAGGAAACATGCTGTATCAAAGCCTGTTCTTGGCATATTTCAAGGGTGGGCCTCCTGCTACACAGCCCTGACAAGATAGTAAAGCTACCTTTTCCAGGAATATCATCTGTTAAAGGGTTGCTTTTATAGGCATGAATGTTGTTTGATATTACAGCTGCTTAAAAAATGAAAAAAAAAACACAAAATTCTAAGCTGTTTCCATTTTACTGGGGTCAAAATGGACCCATTTTGCATTTTCTTCAAAATTTGGATACAAATTTGTCAACATTTTTCAGTTACAGAAAACCATGGTGCAACACTCCCTCATTCACCTCAGAGAAGGGAGGTCACTGAAGGGCTGGCGGTAGCCCGCCTCCAAGCTCGTCTCAGTTTAACTGGGGCCTGGGCTTGCCTGGGCTCAGGCAGCTGGCAAACAGTCCTAAGGAGCTGCCTATAGCCTGGGCAGGGCTCAGGCAGCCAGAAAACACTACAGTCTCAAAGATAGTCTCCAATGGGTGGGTAACACTCCTTCACTCACCTCGGAGGAGGGAGGCCTGTCCGCATCACTACACATGGGTTTTGGCAAATGAAAAATTTCTATAACCCTCTCTGTAACCATTTTGAGAGCATTTTGATAGATATTTTGATGAGTCGCAAACAGTTCATGAAATATGAAACTTTAAAAATCAAAAGTTTCTCACAAAATGTTTTATTTCATTTTTGAAAAAAAGGAGGAGGGAAGTTCTGTTCAAAACATTTCAACCAGATCTGTTTAATATGTATAAAATGATAAGAATTTACTTTTCAGACAAATCTTTTTCTTTTTCCATAACTGGTAGAAAATTATTTCAAATGATAAATATTCAAAGTGTCATTTGGGTGGGTCTTATGGCATGCAAAATTAACTCAGTCTTTCCTCTTTACTCCTTTGTACATGGCATAGAAGCAGTGTCCATCCTACTAATGATTTGACCAAACATCATGCTGGCATATTTCCAAGAAGCAATGAGCATTGACCAAAATATCAGAGTACAATGATATACTTCATCATTTATTTCAGGTAATCTGACAATAGTCAAGAGACATCACAGAAAAAGTCCATGTCTGACTCTATTACCAATATTTTCCTCAATATTGCCACCAGGACAGGCCAACTTGACTCTGCCGATCACAACACGTTTCCTTTTGTTTACTCATAAAAGTGAAATCATAAACAACCTTGGTGGCCATTGCAATCATTACCATAGCAAAAGACTTATGTATAGAAAACTTCCTATTAAAGCCAAAAGGGACACATTCAGCTTTGGTGTAAGGCCCAATCTGAGAAAATGAGTTGAGTTAATTTTGCGTGACCTGAGGCCCATCTAACTGATGTTATCACAGGCAGCTACACTACTTGAATAATTAGAATTCTGGACAAGATAAATCAGGGGAAATGTACAGTCTAACATATGCATGCTTCCCTTAAAGTCCAGAACATACTGTATCAATCAGAGATACCTAAATCCACACATATTAGGAAAGATTGAGAAAGGTCACCATGTTCAGGTTCAATCCCATCTTACAGTTGGGGAAGCTGTTCTGAAAATTGTGAGAAACGTCCAGGGACTAACTGTGTATTATCTTGGCAAGAGAGCAATTGTAGCCTGGTTTATAAAGTAGTTGCCAGTATAAAAATGCAGAGGGCAGCGACCTGTATAAATACATATTATGGTAGTTATCCAAGTTTTGTAATCAAAGTGTTTTTCCCCCCTCTCTCTCTGGAAGGGCATTTGAATTGTTATAGACCACTCTTAAAGTCTTTAAAGCAGTAGGCACTAAATTCCTTGGGAACTACTGTACTAGAAGCTGATATAATAACTAGAAAATATCCCTTTCAGTGATCTGCACCAGGAGAAAAAAATCCTTTTTCTAGTCTCTGAAGGATCTATTCCACATTGGATATCAGAATTAATATATGCTGAGACAAGACACTTTTGGCCCTGGTAACACTTTCGAGGGGGTTGTGTTTGAAAACCAAACTTAAGCACGGTTCAAACATCCAGAACATTATAGCTCTTCACTAAACCAGCTTCGAATGCAGATTAAAGGTCCATGTGGATAGGCCAAATTCTTGTTAGAATCATTGTACCCCACTCCCCAACAGCACCCCATCTGATAACTGGCCAGACATCTGCTGGTTTAAGGACAGTTTTGCACTGATAGTGCATCACAAATCAGCCACATCATAGGTAAGGATCGAGCCCTTGTCTGCACTAGTCTTTTTTTACCAAAACTGTCCTATTGTTGCTATGACTGGTTCAGAACCAGAAGCAGAAGCAATGGCAGAAGTGCTGGTGTAGACAAGGTGCCAGTAGCTGCTGGTGTTTTTACCACAGTGTAATCTAGATCTCCTGGTGAAGTCTCTGCAGTTTGAGGGTGCTCTGCACCTCAGAGAATTGGGACTCAGGTTTGAATTCCCACTTAACATGTGGCTTTTCTATTAGTTAATCTGCAGCGAGTGAGTGAGTATGTTTGTGTGTGTGTACAGTAGAATCTCACTAACAACCCAGTAAATCCCCAAGAGTTATTGAAACTTGGGAATTAGTCCATGAGGATGCTACCAATTAAAAAGTGAGATGAGGCATCACAAAATGTACATCAACAACTGTAGCTGAGTTCAAATTATTTATAATAATACACCATAATATGCCCAGGTGTCCTCTAATATATATTGTAGAAAGAATATCAAAGTTTTAGGCCATGTCTACACTACAGGGACTATAGCAACATAGCTACAGTATGGTAGCTATGCTGGCATAACTCCATAGTGTAGGTCGGGGTCGGCAACCTCTGGCACGCGGCTTGCCAGGGTAAGCACCCTGGTTGGTCGGGCCAGTTTGTCTACCTGCTGCCTCAGCAGGTTCGGTGGACCCCAGCTCGTACTAGCCAATGGCGGTGGCAGGAAGCGCCGTGGGCCGAGGGATGTGCTGGCCACGGCTTCCTGCCTCCTGCATTGGCCTGGGATGGCGAACCATGGCCAGTGGGAGATAAACAAACTGGCCCGGCTTGCCAGGGTGCTTACCCTCACGAGCCGCGTGCCAGAGGTTGCCGACCCCTAGTGTAGATGCAGGCTATAGCAAAGAAGGGTTTTTTACCACTCTCCAAGAGATGGTAGCTAGGTCAACAGAAGCATTCATCTGTCAACCTAGTTGCGTCTATACCATGGATTTTTCACACCCCTGAGCAATGTAGCTATATTGGCCTACAGTTTAAATATAGACTAGGTCATAGAAATATAAGCCTCATCACAACTGTGCTGAGAGGTGGAGAGAAGCCACCAGGTTTTCCTCAAGATCATAACGTGTGTGGATTAAAAACTGCAGTGAACCACAGCTTTGCTGTAACTTGCATTCCTGACATACAACTCATATGGCTATCTTATAGTATTGTGATGGGGCACCTTCCCCATACTGGGCTCTAAGGGGTTAATAGAGCCCTAGGGAGGGTGCACAGCAGCAGTCAATCAGAGAAGGGCTGAAGGGACCAGCCAATCAGGGACAAGCAGGCCCATATAAAAAGTGAGCTGCAGGACAGAGGAGAACAGTTCTCTACTGGGAGCCCAGGGAGAAAGGACTGTGTCTCTGGCAGGCTGAGAGAACTGCCAGCATCCTAGACAGAGCAGTGCTGAGAGCAGGACTGGGGGAGTGAAAGATAGCTCCTGGCTGGCTGCTTGCAGGGGTGCAGGATGATGCCCTGAGGCAAGGACAAAGAGAATTCTGGGGCCAATGAGGCAATGGCCAGACAACTCGCTGCAGTAGCCACTCAGGGACGTGGCTGAACAGTGGACTGAAAGTCCCCAGAAGGGGAAAGCACAGCGTGTGGCATGGCTGGAGAGCTGTGTCGCGGAAGAGGACACCGTAGAACTTGGAGAGACATAGGTCTTAGAGCAGGAGTGATGGTGGCGAGGCACCACACAAAGAGGGTGCACTAACATACAGAGCTAATCCCCAAGATTACCAGCAGGAGATGGCAGAGTGGTGAGTGTTCCCGTTACAATGTGTACATAAATTAGTCTACATTTGGTGCTGGTATCACTTAGGTTCAGTCAAACTATATTGTATCACATACAGTGTCTTGTTCTAAGTGTTCATGATAATCTATATCAGGGTTTCTCAAAGACAGGTCGCCGCTTGTGTAGGGAAAGCCTCTGGCAGGCCGGGACGGTGTGTTTACCTGCCCTGTCTGCAGCTCTGGATGATCGCGGCTCCCACTGGCCGCGGATTGCTGCTCTGGGCCAATGGGAGTTGCTGGAAGTGGCGGCCAGTAAGTCCCTCAGTAAACACACTGGCCCGGCCTGGCCTGGCCTGGCCCGCCAGGGGCTTTCTCTACACAAGCGGCGACCCCTCTTTGAGAAACCCTGATCTATATACTTGACATTACAATTACTTTTAGAAAAGCTGGTAGGCCACTTGACCTCTTTGTCATTGGGTCAGCACATCTTTAAAAATGAGTATAAATAGATGCGGCATAAGTAAGCAGGATAATTAAGTGTCAAACAAAAATAAGATCATGAACAAAACTAACTAGTGCCTTTCAAAAAACTTTCTGATTCAGATTTGGTGGGTTTATGTGTCATTTAAATTAACCAACTACTGAAGAAATAATAGGAAATATGTCAACGTATTGAGTGCCATGACCTCACAAAGCCAGGGCTATGTTATAAAAGGACTTTGTGCTAATAAATCTTCAGGTGTCAGGGTTATGACTGGAGAATGTTATCAGGGACACAGATCCCTTGAAAATCAAAATGTCCATTGTTACAATCACAAAGAATGGACTAATTCCCTCCACTCTCTTTTCTGAGCCCTGGTCATTGAAATGTTTTTGCTCCTAGTTACAAAGGCAATATACATGGATGGCAGGTATCTTAGGCTGCGGGGAGAGAGGGGCTATGCCTCCCCAAACAGCCTGGCACAGCCCTGTCCATGCTCCGCCACCATGCCCACTTCTGCAGTTCCCAGTGATGCTCTGCCCTGCCCAAGCTCGCTGGTGCACCAGGGCTGGGGACAGCAAGCCGGCGCACTGGGGCTGGGGGGCGGGAGTCACAGAGTGGGTGCTCTGGGCTCCTACAGTGGAGGGGAGGCAGATATTGAGGGGTATGGGTGGGGTCTTAGACACAAGGGAAGCGCCCAGGGGCTAGTCCCGGCCACCCATTACAATATAGCAGCATAGTTCTATCTTACAGTGCCCTCAGTTATAAAAAAGAGAAGCAAAAATGTGGATGCGTTACTTTGTTTTCCATTTTGTCAATAAAGTAAGCAGCACTGTTGTGTTGCAT
Source organism: Chelonoidis abingdonii (assembly GCF_003597395.2). Classification (NCBI taxonomy): domain Eukaryota; kingdom Metazoa; phylum Chordata; order Testudines; family Testudinidae; genus Chelonoidis; species Chelonoidis abingdonii. Next base: position 278,506,133 of record NC_133769.1, on the reverse strand, counting down.
TTACACTCAAAGCATTTATTTTTTATCTCCCAAACTGAGCAATCATCTTAAGCAAAATATAGCTGGGAATCTGGGCCCTGATTCTTCCCTACCATAATACTTCTTTATTTTGCTGCTGAAGTGCAAAGCAGCAGGGGCGGCTCTAGACATTTCGCCCCCTCAAGCACGGTGGCATGCCGCGGGGGGCGCTCTGCCAGTCGCCGGTCCCGCGGGACCAGCGGACCCTCCGCAGCAATGCTGCCGAAGGCTGGCTGCCTGCCACCCTCTCAGCAACTGGCAGAGCACCCCCCATGGCATGCCACCCCAAGCACGCGCTTGGCGTGCTGGGGCCTGGAGCCGCCCCTGCAAAGCAGATCTTAAGCCAGTTGAGCTGGCCACTTGAGTCTCTTGGCAGGGGGAATCCTCTTCAGGTGGCATAAAGCTCGTGTAGTGTCTCTTATGCCACATACTCATCCTATTATCTCGTAGAGAGCACATGGTCAGGAAGCCCCGATACCCAGCTGATCACCAGTATGTGAATGTGTTTACAGATACTTTAGTTTAGATGTGAATAACTCAGAAAGAGAAAGCCAGTCCTCAGAGTCATTTTTGCAGATTCATTCTGTCATAAACAGATAGCTAAGGGTTAATGTCTCTTTCACCTGTAAAGGGTTAACAAACAGTGACCTGAAACACCTGACCAGAGGACCAATCAGAGGACAAGATACTTTCAAATCTCAGTGGAGGGAAGCCTTTGTTTGTGTGTTCTCTTATTTGTCGGTGTTCTCTCTGGGATCTGAGAGTGACTGGACATCCTACAGGCTCTCTAAGTTTCTATTCAAGTAGTAAGTCCAAGAAGAAAGGCAGTTTAGTCTTTTTAATTGTTTTTCTTTATTTGCAAATGTGTAGTTTGCTGGAAGTATTTTAAATTGTATTTCTGCTGGAGGAGGTTTTTTTTCTAGTGTCTATAAGCTGAAAGACCCTGTAATATTCCATCTTGAATTTACAGTGATTATTTTTACTTTCTGTCTTTTATTAAAAACTTTATTTTTAAAGACCTAATTGATTTTTTACCCCTTGTTAATGCTAAGGTATTGAGTCTGTACTCACCAGGGACTTGGTGGGGGGAGGGGTAAATTTCCTCTTTGTTTTAGTTTCACGGAGCTTGAATCTGTATTGCCTCTGGGTGAGGGGAAGAAGGGAGGGGTGGAGGTGGAATCCCTCTGTGTTGTGATTCAAGGAGTTTGAAGCAAGGTGATCTCCTGGTGTACCCAGGGCGGGAAAGATCTGGGAGGAAGAAAGGAGGGGGAAGGGAAATGGTTTATTCCCCTTTGTTGTGAGACTCAAGGAATTTGGGTCTTGGGGTCCCCAGGGAAGGGTTTGGGGAGACCAGAGTTTATCAGGCACTCCAAGTCCTGATTGGTGGCAGCTTAACAGATTTAAGCTGGTAATTAAGCTTAGAGGAATTCATGCTGGTACCCCATTTTTTTTGGACTCTAAGGTTCAGATTGGGGCTAAATGCCATGACACATGCCATCTGGGTTTTGTGAAATGTATTCTTAAAAGGAGGTGGTGGTTTTAAATGGGAAACTTCCTATAAAAAAAGACTTTTGGGGATATACACAAATAAGTTGCTATAAGGTTAAACATGTGTTGGCCAGAATCTCCACTGTCTTGCACAGACACTTTTATGCAGAATGGATTTCAAATACTAAAAAAAATCAGATTAGTGAATAAAGGACAAACCAATTTAAAATTTGGTCACCTGTGTCTATTTCTGTTAGTATCTATTAACCAGCAGAGGGAGCAAGACAAGCACGCTGCATTCAGGTAAGCTAAGGCTGCTTGTCCGCCTTTATACTCCTTAAGGATGAAAAGAACACAGCTCTAAAATGAGTGGGAGTCACTGAAAATGAAGATGCAAAATGCTGTCAGTTGGATGAACTGATTATCTTCCCCATATAAAAATCTGATATGTTTACAACTTATTTTAGCAGCTCTGCAGTAGACTGTACATTGCTCTTTCTCTCTGGAAATAGAGACTAGAAGGAAAAACACTTATCTGACAACATTCAAGATGATTAAGCCAGCCACATAAACAAATGGATGTTGTAATGATGTACTAAAAAAAAAAAAAAAGAAACATGGTCCTATGCAGCCACTTACAGTGCATTGACAAATCATTCTTCAACTAATTATATTTTGTTTGAAGTACTCTTCCCCATTTGGTTCGTATTTAAATGTCACTTTAAAGCTGAAAAGCACTACATAAATGATAATTGCTATTATTATTACAACCAACAAAGAAGAGCTCTTATTGGAAAGGAAGCAGTCTGTAAACAGGGCTGCACCATGCAGATGAGAGTCAGAGTGCGCAGTAGATGTAAAGTGCTACAAAATCAGAATAGTGGCATTTTATATTGGCACAAATAACCACACATGGTGCAAATAAATGGAGGCTCAGGCCCCATTTGTGTTCCATTACAATGGTGAAGTATCCCAGAAGGATTAATTATTACTATTTATTGTTAGGTAACATTTAGGGCCCCAGTTGAGAGCAGGCCCTATCGTACTGTGTGCAAACACACAGAGGCAGTCTATGCCCAAAAGAGATCATTGTCTAAATAGACAAGACAGATGAAAGGTACTGGAGGGAGAGGGAGAGACACAGAAGCATGCCCAAGATAACACAGTAGGTCAGTGACAGAACATCGATCTCCTGACTCCCAATCCAGTGCTCTAACCCGTGCTCTACAGTGAGAGAAAGTGGGTGGGGAGTAGTTTCAGAGGCAATACTCGTCTGCCTATTTTAATACACAGTTCCATGCCCTACATCTGTAAGTACATATGTCTCTATCACTGAAAAAGGAACTCTATTTAAATAGGGAAAACATTATTCTCCTTAAACTTCTCTTTCTCTCTCTCTCTCACACACAGGTAGAAGTTCTGCCTAGAACAGTCATCCCCATCCTGGCTGGCTCCCTACAGGAACATCAAGGCTGTAATTTCCCTGCTACTGTGAGTTTGCCTGATTTGAACTATCTTCACTTAACCATTTTACCAAAGTTCCTTAATCATGAAAGCACTGGAGTGATTATAAATGGGAAAGGCCTGGATTCCTGATTGTCAGCTTGAATTCAAACTAAATCATTTCACAGTAGGAGGATGGGGTGAGAATGGGTAGATGGAAGAGTGATATACGTTCTTGGGGTTGCAAAGTAAAGTGAGGTATTATTGTTTTAAAAAGCTTTTGGAGGATCAGGAGTGACAATTGTTATCAATGTTGAGGCAGCAGTATTGTCGAATAAATCTCCCTGTTAGCTACTGGCTGAATCCAGTATTTGTTTTTGATGGGAACTCTGTGCACATCCTCAGGATGTTAGGGAATATCCTGTTTAGTTTATAGGTTGTTTCGTTTTTCCTCTTGGTTTTAGAAGTAATAGCGGATTTGCCCCATTTCAATAGGGCTATTTAAGAACTACTGACTAATGTAATGATTAAGAGCAGGAAGTGTCTTTTGCAGGATTGATTTTTTTTTATTATTATTACTAATTATAAGTGGGTTTGGGCAGCTCTTGCCTTCTCTGCTATTTCAGCCACTAATAGATTTAAGCAGTTTTGCAGTGGTGTCATTTATACAAATGTTGATCCCCGCCTCCCCTGCCCTTCAATCAAAGCTCTCAGTTAAACAAGGTCAGAGATCAAGAGAAATTGAGATTTTTGTTTACTTAAGTTTTCTGGGACTTTTTGAAGGAAAAAATGATGAAACTCCAACATAATGACCTACCACTATTTCTTGCCATTATTTTTCCTACAGTAAATATTTTTAAAAAATTGCTCCATTTACTTTATTAAGACTGTTCAAGATGTTTGAGAAAGCCAAGGTTTTATCATTAAACAATTTAAAATTTTTTCACAAATAATTTTAATCTAAACATATTGCTAAAAAAATTGTTCTTTTACTTTCACAAAGTAAAATTCAAGTTAACTTTTCTCTGAGAGCAAATCAAAAATAACATTGTCAATTCACGTTCAGCCTTCAGCAGCAAAATCAACAAATTGCTTTGGCAAAAAAGTATATCCTTCATATATAGTATGATAAATTAAGGCCTATACATTTATCACCTATTGAAGCCAGTGGATTGAGCCTTGCCTGGCGTTGGAAGTCAGGGTCACATTGAAACTCCTACTGACATCTAGATTGACAACAGCTGACGTTATGGGAGCAGCATGTTTCAGCCTATTTAGTGGCAAAATTCTTCTCTTAGATCTGCACGACTCAAATAATAATATAATATTTCTGTAGCACTCTCAAAGCGCACAGTAGCATATACTAGGTTAAATAACTTAAACATATAACAGGTGACTGCCCAAAAGAGCTTACTGGCTCAGGCCCTGCTTCAATAAGGAGTTTAAGTGGGTACATCACTTTAAGCCCAAGTGCTCCTATTCATTTCAATAGGACTATTCACATGTTTAAAGTAACGAACCTATCTTGGTACCTTGCTGAGTAGGGGTCTTTGTGCACATCAGATTGATATATAACATGAGAAAATTAAACCAGCCTACCATACTGATGGATATTTCAGATGCTTTAGCAAACAGTTGGCTTTGCAGAATTTGTTTGGTTTTACAGGAAGACAGTAGTCAGTTCTCCTGCCATATATACATGTAAGCAAGAAAGGAATACAATATTAGGGTCAAGATCTACCCTGAATAACTGAGAACTAGAATTTTGCTTGAGGAAAAGTTGTTTTGCAATTTTCATTACAAAGCCCCATCTTCACCTATTTATAATGGATATATTCCTACAGTGATAAATTAGTGGAATTTTATCTTTTAATGTACATTGCAGCTGTACTATTATGTTTAACAGAATGAATTAAGTCTTAGACTTTATCATATGTGGTTACTTATTTAAATTAAGGCATTTGCAAACTAAATTAAAATACATCCTTCCCACTGATTTCCACCTACAAAAAAGTACACCATCCCCCAAACCAGTGTTTCCTCTATACAAAGATTTGAACCCACTCCACCACCCTAAGTAATATGTGAGGTTGTGATAGTTGGTGCACCGTGAGGTAGCAAAACTCCAGGTGCTCACAAATCAAGGCAAACTTTTTTCTTGCCAAGTGCCCCTTGTTAATATGACTGGTTTGAGCATTACAGTAATATCAGAAAATCCTCACCACTGGCATCAAGGAGTTAAGTGCTCCTGACTTCAAAAAACCTATAGTCTGTGACTTTCTGAACCCCTTTCCCAGGCCCCACAAAAGCACGTCAGGCTGTTCCATGGTAGTCAATTCTTACTGCCCTTACCTAAAAAGATTATCTGCTGTAAAGGAGTCCTGGGTTGCAATGGGAATAGTAGGGAAGTTGAACAGACTCTTTTATAACAACAGGAACTTCATTTGTAGTGCATGCATGCTGGAAGAACAGTCCTGGGTTTCCTATCAACATGCCTGGAGCATAATTACACCTTCCGTAAGCTTGAATCACAAACTAAGGGCCTGCAGTAGTACTTCTTTGCCTTACTGTATTCAAAGAAATGCTGAGATGGAACCTGTGGACAGCTAATGTGTTGCAAGGACAATGGGACAGTAGTTCTATGGGGACTACTGAGGGATTTCTAAGGCGCTGCCACAGAGACTACACACTGTAGGAGTGCCTGATGTAGTGGTTTGTGTACTGCACTTTGCTCTAATATATATACTTGCAAAACGAAGCCATTTAAACCTAAGTAAATGACTAGGTCTCACACTAATTTTCAGTGCTGTCTGTTTTTCGTGTTTTCACATGGGGGGTGTCCCAACTCTGTCACTCTTTCATATCTCCAAGACAATAATTCTTTTTTTTTAAATTCTGCCTTTATGCTTAGTTACTTATTGTTCCCTTTACTATTTGTCTCTCACATCTTTGCTATGACTTCTCAACCACAATTTTCAACTCCAGCTATGTTTCCAAATTTCCCCTAAGTCCAAGTGTAGACTGGGTCAAGAGTTCCAGTTTAGTCTCAGGCCTGGTCTACACTACGCGTTTATACCGATTTTAGCAGCGTTAAACTGAGTTAACGCTGCACCCGTCCACACAATGAGGCCCTTTATATCGATATAAAGGGCTCTTTAAACCGGTTTCTGTACTCCTCCCCGACGAGAGGAGTAGCGCTGAAATCGGTATTACCATATTGGATTAGGGTTAGTGTGGCCGCTCCCCTCACACGCATGGCTGGTACAGGAAGATCACTGATAATCACCCCTCTTCCCCCCCGCATGGTTGGTAGCAGGGAAGATCCCTGCTACAAACATGAAAAAGCTCAGCGCCGTTCCCTGCTACCTCCCCCACTTGGCTACCTGCAAGGAAGGATTTCTTTAAGCAACAGGCAAACAGCCCAGTAGGAATGGCCATCTCTGTCCCCTTTAATTAAATCCTGAATTTCAACCAGGTTACCATGAACAATATCTCTGTCCTGAGGATAACACAGTGAGATAAAGAAAGGAAGCTGCTTGAATGCCAGCAATCACTGGGACATACGCAGCTAGGCTTTGTCATGCAATGATACCAAGACTACTTGCTACATGCATGGCATGGCCAAGTGTCCTACCATGGTGGATGGAATAAGCGCCTTGCCAGAAACCTTCTGCAAAGGCTTTGGAGTACCTCCAGGAGAGCTTCCTGGAGATGTCCCTGGAGGATTTCCACTCCATCTCCAGACATGTTAAACAATTTCCAATAACTGTACTGGCCGTGAATGAATCCAAGTCCTCAGGGGAAATCAATCATTAAAAAATGCTTGCTTTTAAACCATGTTTTTTATGTAAGCAGAGTCAGGATGAGCTCTACCCTGACATCTGTGGAAAGAATTTCAGAGAGTGTATTTGCATAGGCACGCCCTACCCATCCCAGGCTGCCGAACTGTGGGACTGCTTTGTGACAGAAATGACTCAGCCTCAGTTGGTAGTACTTGCTAGACAAGGGACATGGGTTTCAAAACCCAGTGAATTGAGAGAGGCTGGGGAAAGTTATCTGTGCCTGGTGGTGTGGGCTCCTTGTGGACCAGAAGTATCAGTTCCACCCCCTCCTCTCTCCACTGTGGAATTTCAGAGTTGATTTTTTTTTATTCCCTTAAGAATCTAGATACAGGTTACTGAGCTGACTCACTTTGGGCTAATGGTGCACTAGCACTGGGGCTCCCCTACATGTGCTGAGATCACTAAGAGTTGAAATCACAAAAGAGCTGAATTACTACGAGGCTGAGAGCACTGAGTGCTGTGCTAACTAGTGGGGGAGCCTGAAGCTATACTGCGGAACAGAGCAGCTGGTGGAGTGGAGCAGTTTGTGGGGATGGCTGGGGCGGATCATGGACAGCTGGTGGAGCGGAGCGGCTGGCAGAGCGAGTAGCTGTGGGACGGATGGAGCGGCCCACAGAGCGAGCGGAGCCAGCAGTTTGCAGGGACAACTGGAGCAGCTCACGAGGCAGCTGGTGGAGCGGAGCAGTTTGTGAGGACGGCCGGAGGAGCAGAGTGGAGCGGCTGGTAAAGCGGAGCAGTTCGTGGAGAGGATGGAAGCAGAACCCACAGAGAGGCAGGGCAGTTGGCCCTGGACCACGTAAGGTGCCCCTTTCACCCAGGTTGAAGAAAGGGACCTCTACAGATAGACTCTTGATTCTGGGGTGGCATTGACCAGAGACTTTTGGGTTGTTGGACTTTGGGGTGATTGGACTTAAGACCCTAAGGGGAAAAGGACATTGCCAAACGTACTTGGAGGTGGTTTTTGTTTATGGTTTGTGTTATAACTCTGTTTGTAGTGTTTCTCCAATGGGATGCTGCATTGATTCCTTCCTTTATTAAAAGATTTTGCTACACTCAGACTCCGTGCTTGCGAGAGGGGAAGTATTGCCTCCTATAGACACCCAGGGGGGTGTGGTATGTAAGGGTCCCAGGTCACTGGGTGGGGGCTGGAGCCGGTTATGCATAGTGTTTACTGAAACAGAACCCCTGGATACTGACCCCAGCCCTTGTTGCTGCCAACTCAGAGGGGCAGAAGGGTTACATATATTTACATAGATACACTCACCAGAGGTTACTCCATGGCTTCCTTGTTTGGGCTAGTGGCTTGAGAGGGCTGGGAGGGTAATTCTGTCTGGGTGAGAAAAGCTCCTGGCTGTTGGGGAGAACGGAGTGCTGTTGCTCTCTGCAAGCTCGTCCTTTCCTTCCCCCATCTTCCCCGTCCGCAGAATCCTCAGCCATGGCTGAGATTACCACCCCCCACCTCGGAATCCACGGACAGGGGTGGGGAATGTGGGCGGACCCCCCTAGAATTCCATGCAGCTCAGCGTAGAAGCAGCATGTTTTCCGCCCTGCCCCGACCTTCTGTTTGCTTCTTTAGTTTTCTGGTAGGCTTGTCTGAGCTCCTTAACTTTCACTCTGCACTGCACTGAGTCCCTGGTGTGGCCTTTCTCCATCATGGCCTTGGAAATTTTTTCAAATGTTTTTTCATTTTGTCTTTTGGAACGGAGTTCTGGTAGCACGAATCCTCTCTCCATATAGTGATCAGATCCAGTACCTCCTGTGCGTCCATGCTGGAGCTTTTTTTCGATTCTCAGGAAACTGCATTGTTACCTGTGCTGATGAGCTCTGCGTGGTCACCTGTGCTGGTGAACTCTCCACACTGGGCAACAGGAAATGAAATTCAAAACTTTGTGGGGCTTTTCCTTCTAACCTGGCCAGTGCCGAGTTCAGATTGCTGTCCAGAGTGGTCACAGTGGTGCACTGTGGGATACCGCCCAGAGGCCAATACCGTCATTTTCAGAGAGGGCTGAAGGGACCAGCCAATCAGGGACAAGCAGGCCCATATAAAAAGTGAGCTGGCAGGACAGAGGAGAACAGTTTCTACTGGGAGCCCAGGGAGAAAGGACTGTGTCTCTGGCAGGCTGAGAGAACTGCCAGCATCCTAGACAGAGCAGTGCTGAGAGCAGGACTGGGGGAGTGAAGATAGCTCCTGGCTGGCTGCTTGCAGGGTGCAGATGATCCCTGAGGCAAGGACAAGAGAATTCTGGGGCAAATGAGGCAATGGCCAGCAACTCGCTGCAGTAGCCACTCAGGGACGTGGCTGAACAGTGGACTGAAAGTCCCAGAAGGGGAAGCACACGTGTGGCATGGCTGGAGAGCTGTGTCGCGGAAGAGGACACCGTAGAATTGGAGAGACATAGGTCTTAGAGCAGGAGTGATGGTGGCGAGGCACCACACAAAGAGGGTGCACTAACATACAGAGCTAACGCCCAAGATTACCAGCAGGAGATGGCAGAGTGGGAGTGGTTCCGTTACAATGGTACATAAATTAGTCTACATTTGGTGCGGTATCATTAGGTAGTCAAAACTATTATGTATCAATACAGTGTCTTGTCCTAGTTTTCATGATAATCTATATAGGGTTCTCAAAGACAGGTCGCCGCTTGTGTAGGGAAAGCCCTCGGCAGGCCGGGACGGTGTGTTTACCTGCCCTGTCTGCAGGTCTGGATGATCGCGGCTCCCACTGGCCGCGATTGCTGCTCTGGCCAATGGGAGTTGCTGGAAGTGGCGGCCAGTAAGTCCCTCAGTAAACACACTGGCCCGGCCTGGCCTGGCCTGGCCCGCCAGGGGCTTCTCTACACAAGCGGCGACCCTCTTTGAGAAACCCTGATCTATATACTTGACATTACAATTACTTTTAGAAAAGCTGGTAGGCCACTTGACCTCTTTGTCATTGGGTCCAGCACATCTTTAAAAATGAGTATAAATAGATGCGGCATAAGTAAGCAGGATAATTAAGTGTCAAACAAAAATAAGATCATGAACAAAACTAACTAGTGCCTTTCAAAAAACTTTCTGGATTCAGATTTGGTGGGTTATGTGTCATTAAATTAACCAACTACTGAAGAAATAATAGAAATATGTCAACGTATTGAGTGCCATGACCTCACAAACCAGGGCTATGTTATAAAAGGACTTGGTGCTAATAATCTCAGGTGTCAGGGTATGAACTGGAGAATGTTATCAGGGACACGAATCCCTTGAAAATCAAAATGTCCATTGTTACAATCACAAAGAATGGACTAATTCCCTCCACTCTCTTTTCTGAGCCCTGGTCATTGAAATGTTTTTGCTCCTAGTTACAAAGGCAATATAACATGGATGGCAGTATCTTAGGCTGCGGGGAGAGAGGGGCTATGCTCTCCCAAACAGCCTGGCACAGCCCTGTCCATGCTCCGCCACCAGCACTTTGCAGTTCCCAGTGATGCTCTGCCCTGCCCAAGCTCGCTGGTGCACAAGGGCTGGGGACAGCAAGCCGGCGCACTGGGCGGGGGGGCGGAGTCACAGAGTGGGTGCTCTGGGCTCCTACAGTGGAGGGGAGGCAGATATTTGAGGGTATGGTGGGGTCTAGACACAAGGAAGCGCCCAGGGCTAGTCCCGGCCACCCATTACAATATGCAGCATAGTTCTATCTTACAGTGCCCTCAGTTATAAAAAAGAGAAGCAAAATTGTGGATGCGTTACTTTGTTTCCATTTTGTCAATAAAGTAAGCAGCACTGTTGTGTTGCATTTACACTCAAAGCATTTATTTTTTTTATACTCCCAAACTGAGCAATCATCTAAGCAAAATATAGCTGGGAATCTGGGCCTGATTCTTCCCTACCATAATTACTTCTTATTTTTGCTGCAAGTGCAAGCAGCAGGGGCGGCTCTAGACATTTCGCCCCCTCAAGCACGGTGGCATGCCGCGGGGGCGCTCTGCCAGTCGCCGTCCCGCGGGGGACAGCGAACCCTCCGCAGCAATGCTGCCGAAGGCTGTGCCTGCCACCCTCTCAGCAACTGGCAGAGCACCCCCATGGCATGCCACCCCAAGCACGCGCTTGGCGTGCTGGGCCTGGAGCCCGCCCCTGCAAAGCAGATCTTAAGCCAGTTGAGCTGGCCACTTGAGTCTCTGGCAGGGGAATCCTCTTCAGGTGGCATAAATCGTGTAGTGCTCTATGCCACATACTCATCCTTATCTCGTAGAGAGCACATGGTCAGGAAGCCCCGATACCCGGCTGAACACCAGTAATGTGAATGTGTTTACAGATACTTTATTTAGATGTGAATAAACTCAGAAAGAGAAAGCCAGTCCTCAGAGTCATTTTTGCAGATTCATTCTGTCATAAAAGATAGCTAAGGGTAATGTCTCTTTCACCTGTAAAGGGTTAACAAAACAGTGACCTGAAACACCTGACCAGAGGACCAATCAGAGGACAAATACTTTCAAATCTCAGTGAGGGAAGCCTTGTTTGTGTGTTCTCTTATTTGTCGTGTTCTCCTGGATCTGAGAGTGACTGGACATCCACAGGCTCTCTAAGTCTATTCAAGTAGTAAGTCCAAGAAGAAAGGCAGTTTAGTCTTTTTAATGTTTTTTCTTATTGCAATGTGTAGTTGGCTGGAAGTATTTTAAATGTATTTCTGCTGGAGGAGTTTTTTCTAGTGTCTATAAGCTGAAGGACCCTGTAATATTCCATCTTGATTTACAGTGATTATTTTACTTTCTGTCTTTATTAAAAACTTTATTTTTAAAGACCTATTGATTTTTTACCCCTTGTTAATGCTAAGTATTGAGTTGTACTCACCCAGGGACTTGGTGGGGAGAAGGTAAATCTCTCTTTGTTTAGTTTCACGGAGCTTGAATCTGTATTGCCTCTGGGTGAGGGAAGAAGGGAGGGGTGGAGGTGGAATCCCTCTGTGTTGTGATTCAAGGAGTTTGAAGCAAGTGATTCCTGGTGTACCCAGGGCGGGAAAGATCTGGAGAAGAAAGGAGGGGGAGGGAAATGGTATATTCCCCTTTGTTGTGAGACTCAAGGAATTTGGGTCTTGGGGTCCCCAGGAAGGGTTTGGGGAGACCAGAGTTTATCAGGCACTCCAAGTCCTGATTGGTGGCAGCTTAACAGATTTAAGCTGTAATATAAGCTTAGAGGAATTCATGCTGGTACCCCATATTTTTTTGGACTCTAAGGTTCAGATTGGGGCTAAATGCCATGACACATGCCATCTGGGTTTTGTGAAATGTATTCTTAAAAGGAGGTGTGGTTTTTAAATGGGAAACTTCCTATAAAAAAAGACTTTTGGGGATATACACAAATAAGTTGCTATAAGGTTAAACATGTGTTGGCCAGAATCTCCACCTGTCTTGCACAGACACTTTTATGCAGAATGGATTTCAAATAACAAAAAAATCAGATTAGTGAATAAAGGACAAACCAATTAAATTTGGTCACCTGTGTCTATTTCTGTTAGTATCTATAACCAGCAGAGGGAGCAAGACAAGCACGGTCATTCAGGTAAGCTAAGCTGCTTGTCCGCCTTTATTACTCCTTAAGAGATAAAGAAACACAGCCTAAAATGAGTGGGAGTCACTGAAAATGAAGATGCAAAATGCTGTCAGTTGGATGAACTGATATCTTCCCATATAATCTGATATGTTTACAACTTATTTTAGCAGCTCTGCAGTAGACTGTACATTGCCTTCTCTCTGGAAATAGAACTAGAAGGAAAAACACTTATCTGACAACATTCAAGATGATTAAGCCAGCCACAAATAAACAAATGGATGTTGTAATGATGTACTAAAAAAAAAAAAAAGAAACATGGTCCTATGCAGCCACTTACAGTGCATTGACAAATCATTCTTCAACTAATTATATTTTGTTTGAAGTACTCTTCCCCATTTGGTTCGTATTTAAATGTCACTTTAAAGCTGAAAAGCACTACATAAATGATATGCTTTATTATTACAACAACAAAAAAGAGCTCTTATTGGAAAGGAAGCAGTCTGTAAACAGGGCGCACATGCAGATGAGAGTCAGAGTGCGCAGTAGATGTAAAGTGCTACAAAATCAGAAAATAGTGGCATTTTATAGGACAAATACCAACATGGTGCAAATAAATGGAGGCTCAGGCCCATTTGTGTTCCATTACAATGGGAAGTACCAGAAGATTAATTATTACTATTTATTGTTAGGTAACATTTAGGGCCCCGTTGAGAGCAGGCCCTATCGTACTGTGTGCAAACACACAGAGGCAGTCTATGCCCAAAGAGATCATTGTCTAAATAGACAAGACAGATGAAAGGTACTGAGGGAGAGGGAGAGACACAGAACATGCCAAGATACACAGTAGGTCAGTGACAGAACATCGATCTCCTGACTCCCCAATCCAGTGCTCTAACCCGTGCTCTACAGTGAGAGAAAGTGGGTGGGGAGAGTTTCAGAGGCAATACTCGTCTTGCCTATTTTAATACACAGTTCCATCCCTACATCTGTAAGTACATATGTCTCTATCACTGAAAAAGGAACTCTATTTAAATAGGAAAACATTATTCCCTTAAACTTCTCTTTCTCTCTCTCTCTCACACACAGGTAGAGTTCTGCCTAGAACAGTCATCCCCATCCTGGGCTGGCTCCCTACAGGAACATCAAGGCTGTAATTTCCTGCTACTGTGAGTTTGCCTGATTGAACTATCTTCACTTAACCATTTTACCAAAGTTCCTTAATCATGAAAGCACTGGAGTGATTATAAATGGGAAAGGCCTGGATTCCTGATTGTCAGCTTGGAATTCAAACTAAATCATTTCACAGTAGGAGGATGGGGTGAGAATGGGTAGATGGAAGAGTGATATACGTTCTTGGGTTGCAAAGTAAATGAGTTATTGTTTTAAAAGTTTGGAGGATCAGGAGTGACAATTGTTATCAATGTTGAGGCAGCAGTATTGTCGAATAAATCTCCCTGTTAGCTACTGGCTGAATCCAGTATTTGTTTTTGATGGGAACTCTGTGCACATCCTCAGGATGTTAGGAATATCCTGTTTAGTTTATGGTTGTTCGTTTTTCCTCTTGGTTTAGAAGTATAGCGGATTGCCCCATTTTCAATAGGCTATTTAAGAACTACTGACTAATGTAATGATTAAGAGCAGGAAGTGTCTTTTGCAGATTGATTTTTTTTATTATTATTACTAATTATAAGTGGGTTTGGGCAGCTTTGCTTCTCTGCTATTTCAGCCACTAATAGATTTAAGCAGTTTTGCAGTGGTGTCATTTATACAAATGTTGATCCCCGCCTCCCCTGCCCTTCAATCAAAGCTCTCAGTTATAACAAGGTCAGAGATCAAGAGAATTGAGATTTTTGTTTACTTAAGTTTCTGGGACTTTTTGAAGGAAAAAATGATGAAACTCCAACATAATGACCTACCACATTTTTGCCATTATTTTTCCTAACAGTAAATATTTTTAAAAAATTGCTCCATTTACTTATTAAGACTGTTCAAGATGTTTGAGAAAGCCAAGGTTTTATCATTAAACAATTTAACATTTTTTCACAAATATTTAATCTAAACATATTGCCTAAAAAAATTGTTTCTTTTACTTTCACAAAGTTAAAATTCAAGTTACTTTTCTCTGAGAGCAAATCAAAAAATAACATTGTCATTCACGTTCAGCCTTCACAGCAAAATCAACAAATTGCTTTGGCAAAAAAGTATATCTTCATATAAGTATGAATAATTAAGGCCTATACATTTTATCACCTATTGAAGCCAGTGGATGAGCCTTGCCTGGCGTTGGAAGTCAGGGTCACATTGAAACTCCTACTGACATCTAGATGACAACAGCTGACGTTATGGGAGCAGCATGTTTCAGCCTATTTAGTGGAAATTCTTCTCTTAGAATCTGCACGACTCAAATAATAATATAATATTTCTGTAGCACTCTCAAAGCGCACAGTAGCATATACTAGGTTAAATAACTTAAACATATAACAGGTGACTGCCAAAAGAGCTACTGGCTCAGGCCTGCTCAATAAGGAGTTTAAGTGGTACATCACTTTAAGCCCAAGTGCTCCTATTCATTTCAATAGGACTATTCACATGTTTAAAGTAACGAACCTATCTTGGTTACCTTGCTGAGTAGGGTTTTGTGCACATCGATTGATATATAACATGAGAAATTAAACCAGCCTACCATACTGATGGATATTTCAGATGCTTTAGCAACAGTTGGCTTTGCAGAATTTGTTTGGTTTTACAGGAAGACAGTAGTCAGTTTCCTGCCATATATACATGTAAGCAAGAAAGGAATACAATATATAGGGTCAAGATCTACCCTGAATAACTGAAAGAACTAGAATTTTGGCTTGAGGAAAAGTTGTTTTGCAATTTTCATTACAAAGCCCATCTTCACCTATTTATAATGATTAATTCCTACAGTGATAAATTAGTTGGAATTTTTATCTTTAATGTACATTGCAAGCTGTATATTATGTTTAACAGAATGAATTAAGTCTTAGACTTTATCATATGTGGTTACTATTTAAATTAAGGCATTTGCAAACTAAATTAAAATACATCCTCCACTGATTTCACACAAAAAAGTACACCATCCCCCAAACCAGTGTTTCCTCTATACAAAGATTGAACCACTCCACCACCTAAGTAATATGTTGAGTTGTGATAGTTGGTGCACCGTGAGTAGCAAAACTCCAGGTGCTCACAAATCAAGGCAAACTTTTTTCTTGCCAAGTGCCCCTTGTTAATATGACTGGTTTGAGCATTACAGTAATATCAGAAATCCTCACCACTGGCATCAAGGAGTTAAGTGCTCCGACTTCAAAAAACCTATAGTCTTGACTTTCTGAACCCCTTTCCAGGCCCCACAAAAGCACGTCAGGCTGTTCCATGGTAGTCAATTCTTACTGCCCTTACCTAAAAGATTATCTGCTGTAAAGGAGTCCTGGTTGCAATGGGAATAGTAGGAAGTTGAAACAGACTCTTTATAACAACAGGAACTTCATTTGTAGTGCATGCATGCTGAAGAAACAGTCCTGGGTTTCCTATCAACATCCTGGAGCATAATTACACCTTCCGTAAGCTTGAATCACAAACTAAGGGCCTGCAGTAGTACTTCTTTGCCTTACTGTATTCAAAGAAATGCTGAGATGGAACCTGTGGACAGCTAATGTGTTGCAAGGACAATGGCAGTAGTTCTATGGGGACTACTGAGGGATTTCTAAGCGCTGCCACAGAGACTACACACTGTAGGAGTGCCTGATGTATGTGTTGTGTACTGCACTTTGCTCTAATATATATACTTGCAAAACGAAGCCATTTAAACCTAAGTAAATGACTAGGTCTCACACAATTTTCAGTGCTGTCTGTTTTTCGTGTTTTCACATGGGGGTGTCCCAACTCTGTCACTCTTTCATATCTCCAAAGACAATAATTCTTTTTTTTTAAATTCTGCCTTTATGCTTAGTTACTTATTGTTCCTTTACTATTTGTCTCTCACATCTTTGCTATGACTTCTCAACCACAATTTTCAACTCAGCTATGTCCAAATTTCCCCTAAGTCCAAGTGTAGACTGGGTCAAGAGTTCCAGTTTAGTCTCAGGCCTGGTCTCACTACGCGTTTATACCGATTTTAGCAGCGTTAAACTGAGTTAACGCTGCACCCGTCACACAATGAGGCCCTTATATCGATATAAAGGGCTCTTTAAACCGGTTTCTGTACTCCTCCCGACGAGAGGAGTAGCGCTGAATCGGTATTACCATATTGGATTAGGGTTAGTGTGGCCGCAAATCGT
>NC_133769.1:278424303-278489493 GCF_003597395.2 Chelonoidis abingdonii | reverse complement strand
ACTCTGAAAATCGAAACTAGCCTCGGTACATGGACGCACACTGCTGAATTAATGTGCTTAGTGTGGCCGCATGCACTCAACTTTATAGAATCTGTTTTACAAAACCGGTTTATGTAAAATCGGAATTATCTTGTAGTGTAGACATACCCTCATATAGTTGTATTTATTTCTTCTGATTCTATTCCATTTAACTGAAGCTCTCTCCTTATTGTTGTAAATATCGTCCCCTCCTCTTTTTCCCCAAACTCTTTTCCTTTTAATTCTTTTATGTTTTAATTATTCTCAATCCATTTTATTTATCTCCATCTATCTTTCCCCATGTTCCGCTTCACTTTCCAGGTGTTCTCCATTCCCCCAACAATCATGTTTTTTCTCTATTTCCCCCCTCCACTTCTATCCTGTTTCCAAACAATTGTCATTGCATTTGCTATCTCCTTACACAGGAATTGTCTTGCCAGATCAGACTAGTGGACCACCAATACTCTGCTGAAAGGCATCTTAACCACTCTACCACTCCCAGTGCTGCACAAGGCCCACCTCAGCCTGATCAAAGAGCCTGGCTCACTTTGTACTGGTTTAAATAACTGCACAGCAGGGAAAGCTGTGGATACAAAAGACCCATAGTGCAAAGCAATAACAAACCGGGCACTGTATCTGTGAGATACCTAAGTACTGTATATCCTTACTACAGCATGAACCCCTCTCCTGAGATATGTGCTAACCTCAGATTAGCCAAGAGTGCATTGGAATGAACAGCAAGGCAATGGGCTAAGTCATCCTGGTTTGATCTGTACAAGAAGAGACAAATGTCCTTTGAGGATGGAGGTGTGTATGATGGTGTGTAAGATGTATTTTTGAACTGGCATCACTAACCAAAACAAACATGGAATACACGGTGGAACATCATCATGAACTCTATTCACATGAAACCTCTGTTTCTGAAGCAGTGCTAAATGTGATCTCCAGGCTCCAGACTACCAAAGATCTTGAAGTATGGAAAGAAGGAGTCCAGGTTGTGTTTAAACATCTGCACAATGTTTTGTTTTCCTGCTGGAGGAAAGGAGGAGTACCACAAGACATGAAGGATGCCAAAATCACAACATAGTATAAAAACAAAGGAAAATGGAGTGATTATAATAACTACAGAGGAATCTCTCTCCTTAACGTTTCTCGCATTTGTATGGGTCAGTCTCAAAAGAATGCAAGTTCTTGCTGATCATGTATATCCCGAGAGACTGTGGTTTCCATGTGGGTAGATCAGCTATCAGCCTGGTCTTTGCACTAAGACAACCGCAAGACATGTGTCAGGAATAAGGAAAACCTCTCTACACTTCCTAGATCTTACAAAGGTTTTTGACCTGGTCAGCAGAAAGATTCTTTCCGAAATGCTAGAGGGACTTTGTTGTCTTTCTAGCCTCCTCAGTTTTATTTGATTGTTCCATGATGGCATGTAGGTACAGTCCACTATTACAGTGATCAATCTGACAGTTTTGACACTGCTGTAAATTACAAACAGCGCTGTATTTTAGCATTAACACTTTTCAGTATAGTCTTCTCTATGCTGCTTCATCATGTGTTCTCATCTAGTCTAGCACCAGGGGTTTACATCATCGTATCAGATTAAATGGAAAACTCTTCAACTTTTCACCTGTAAGAGCAAAAAGCAAAGTTAAACACCTAGTGATAAGAGAGCTTCTTTTTGCACGACACAGTGTTTGTCTAAGACAGTGAAGAGGAATTCCAGGAGCTTTGTACTAGCTTGTGATGAAATTGGACTAACCATCAGTCAAGAGGATAATGATTATGGCTCAAGATGTGTTGACTACACCAGAATTTTTAATAGCTAGAAGTTAAGTACAAGTTCTGCTTAATACTCATCAGAAAGGCAGCTACTACATTCAGCCAGATGACCAAGTGCATGTGGGATACATTGAACACCAAAATAGGGGTCTACTAGGCATGCATTTTGATCATGCTGCTGTATGGTGGTGAAATCTGGACCACGTACAGCAAGCATAAGAAAAGCCTTCCATGTCCACTATCATTGCCATATTCTAAATATCAAGTGGGACACTAGAGTTTCTGATACCAAAATACTTGAAAAAGCAAAATTACCAAGTTTTTCAAACACAGATGTCTCTGTTGGCTTAGTCATCTGCACTGGAGAATGTAGGGAGAACTTGCATATACTCCAAGCCCACTGGGCCAATCTAGGTTCAGATTCAAGCACATTTGCAATGGCGATTTGAAAATTTTCAACATCAATATGGCAAGCTGTGAAGATAACAAGCTATAGTGAATGGCTGTGCTGCACCAGGGAGTCAAAGAGGCTGCAGAGAGGTGGTTGAGAGGGAGGAAAGTGATAAGATCGAAGAGGAGACTGTGGCAGGTCTCAAGGGCTACTAGTATGCCAGCTGTGCACTTTACACCTGCATCATCTGTGTCAAGGCTTGTCACTCAAGAATTGAATTTTTTAGCCACTTGACAGTCTGCATCATGACACATAATAACTGAAGTGATTTGGCACTTACACCATCATCTTTAGAGATGGGTGGTTGCCACAAGGGTGGTATTAATAAGAAGATATTGGACAAGACCCTTATGAGTACTCCATCCAAGCTGAGGTGTCTTATCTGTGCAATACAGAGAACAACTACTTCACTGATCAGATTTACAAAAGTTTTAGCTATGACAATAGACTGAAAAACTTAAGGCCATACAATTTAGAGTTAAAGAAACAATAGCAGAAAGGGGCTGTGAAGGAGAATTTTTCATGAAAGGGATTTCAACAATGTAGGTAAAGACAAAGGATCTTTTTGAACTAAGCAGCAATAGTAGAGTGTTTGGATATCTCTGGACATGTTTTAAATAAAGTAAATACATAGACGTGTGTAATTTTCTCAGGAGTAATCAATGTTTAGAATGATCTTCTCCAGGAGATACTAGCAGAAGTCATGTTCTAAGAGTCAAGGAAAAAAATGAACTATTAGTTGGGTAAAAGGAATCTCAAGGTATAATTGGATTAGATGCTTAAAGGAAAACCACCCATTTTGCTCAGCCAACCAGAAGAAAAGTTAACTGGGTAAATAACATTTTTTTCAGTGTGCAAACTATGAAATTTAGTTTGTTTATAGCTTAACTACAATTATCATTTGTGGGATATTCAAGGATATACACCTGCATACCCATCTACCTTAATTCTGTCTCCCACATGCAACAGACAGAAAGGTACAAAGTAGACATCCCAAAAGAGACCACATTGCACCATTATTGCAAATGCTCTCTACTAGTCCGTACACTGCCTAGCACAAAGGTTAGTCCGTTGGGCATTACCATAATAAATATGATTAATAATAAATGCCAACAGTACACAATTCATACATTTTTAAACCTAGAAGGCATAAGAACATAAGAATGGCTATACTGGGTCAGACCAAAAGTCCATCCAGCGCAGTATCCTGTCTGCCAACAGTAGCCAATGCCAGGTGCCCCAGAGAGAGTGAACCTGCCATCCATCTCAACCCTCTGACAAACAGAGGCTAGGGATACCATTTCTTACCCATCCTGGCTAATAGCCATTAATGGACTTAACTTCCATGAATTTATCTAGTTTTCTTTTAAACCCTGTTATAGTCCTAGCCTCACAACCTCCTCAGGCAAGGAGTTCCACAGGTTGACTGTGCACTGTGGGAAGAACTTCCTTTTATTTGTTTTAAACCTGCTGCCCATTAATTTCATTTGGTGATCCCTAGTTCTTATATTATGGGAACAAGTAAATAACTTTTCCTTATTCACTTTCTCCACACCACTCGTGATTTTCTATACCTCTATCATATCCCCCTTAGTCTCCTCTTTTCCAAGCTGTAAAGTCCTAGCCTCTTTAATCTCTCCTCATATGAGACCTGTTCCAAACCCCTAATCATTTTAGTTGCCCTTCTCTGAACCTTTTCTAATGATAGTATATCTTTTTTGAGATGAGGAGAAGGCAGTATTGTATTCATCTAGTCTGACCACCTGCATAACACAGGACATAAAACTTCACCCAATATTCTCTGCTTCAAGCCCACAAATTCTGTTTGAGCTCTGTTATGTTCACAGCAGACACAGAGAAAAGTTAGATAAAAACAGTAAATACTGTTGCTGGAAGAGTGCAGCATAGTATTACTTTATTTCTTAGAACTGAGAAAATTAACCCACAAATACCCAAAAACAGAGAAGGAGAAAGCAGGCAGCTCCCTAAAAACAGAGGATATGTCTACAGTGTAATATCAGCCCAGGGTTCCAGGACTCCACAGGGGCAGAGGTTCCAAGCCTGAGTCAAGCTAGCACCCAGGGTTCAGTCCCTATTGCCTCACAGTGTAGATACAGGCCCATAGGACTTGTGCTCTGAGAGTCACCAGAAGTATCCCACAGTCCCCCGGGCTGACTTTCACTGTTCTCTGGATAGTCAACTTTGGTAAACAGTCAAGTTTTTCCATATTGCACCATGAACAAAGGGCCAGGACAGCCACATTTTGAGAAGGTGCTAAGAAGTCTGTGATATGGATGATTGGACTCAGGCCCACATAATTCAGTATAGATGCTAGAGCCCCAGGTTGGGACCCAGGTTTCAACAAGTCCTCATCTGCAGTTACAAATGACTGTAGATCAGTAGTGGGCAACTTGAGGCCTACAGGCCGCATGCGGTCCATCAGGGTAATCTGATTGCGTGCTGAGAGACATTTTGCTGACGTTGATTGTCCACAGGCATGGCCCCCTGCAGCTCCCAGCAGCCATGGTTTGCTGTTCCCGAGCAATAGGAACTGCAGGAAGCAGTGGGAAGCAATGGCCAGCATGTCCCTGCAGCCCGCGCCTTCCCACAGCTCCTGTTGGCCAGGAACAATGAACCGTGCCCACTAGGAGCTGTGGGGAGCCAGGCCTGCAGACGATCAATGTCAGCAAAATGTCTTGCAGCCCACAATCAGATTACCCTGATGGGCTATATGCGGCCCACGGGCCGCAGGTTGCCCACCACTGCTGTACATGCTCAAGCCCTAGGTTAACAAATTGGGGGTCTGCTAAATTGAGTTCTACTAACCCTGAGCTTACACTGCAGTGTACACATACCTAGTGGGACACAACTCAAACCACCCTGATCCAGACTGTCTGTAAAACTGGCTCTAATGCCATGCTTCCATACAGAGCCCCTAGTCTGAAAGAAGAACTAGGAAAAACCCTGAGAATTGAAATGATAGGTCAAAATTTTAACACATATTTCACAATACACCACGAGCTCTATCGTATCTTTTAGAAATATACACAGCCTTGTGTAAAGAGGAAGGTTTACATGTAGGGGATATATACAGAATATATACAGAAGTCTTCTGAGAAAGTTTGGAAGAGATCCCTTTCTTCTCTGCTCTTCTCTGATCTTTGGACTGCAGTGTTCATACACAATCTTGTACCTATTTGTGGTTAGTAATCATGGTCTTAACCCTTTCAGTATTGTATTGTATTCCTCTAAAGTTCTGGTGCTTTCAAAGCCAAATTTGCCATTGCCTTGCACCTTGTGTAGTCATATTACAGACTATCAGAATGATATCATTTTACAAGGTTCAAGGCAATGAAGAATCAGCCATCATGCACCACGAGGCAGCCCCAGACACAGAATCATAGGACTGGAAGGGACCTTGAGAGGTCATCTAGTCCAGTCCCCTGCACTCATGGCAGGACTAAATATTATCTAGACCATCCCTGATAGGTGTTTGTCTAAACTGCTCTTAAAAATCTCCAATGGTCGAGATTCCACAACCTCTCTAGGCAATTTATTCCAGTGTTTAACTACCCTGACAGTTAGGAACTTTTTCCTAATGTCCAACCTAAACCTCCCTTGCTGCAGTTTAAGCGTATTGCTTCTTGTTCTATCCTCAGAAGTTAAGAAGAACAATTTTTCTCCCTCCTCCTTGTAACAACCTTTTATGTCAGGGATCGGCAACCTTTGGCATGCAGCCCGCCAGTTTGTTTACCTGCCACGTCCACAGGTTCGGCCAATTGCAGCTCCCACTGGCCCTGGTTCGCCGTTCCAGGCCAATGGGGGCTGCGGGAAGTGGTGCAGGCCGAGGGATATGCTGGCCACAGCTTCTCACAACCCCCATTGGCCTGGAACAGTGAACCATGTCCAGTGGGAGCCGGGATCATCCAAACCTGCGGACGTGCCAGGTAAACAAACTGGCCCAGCCCACCAGGGGGCTTACTCTGGTGGGCCGCGGACCGACGGTTGCCAGTCCCTGTTTTATGTACTTGAAAACTGTTATCATGTCTCAGTCTTCTCTTTTCCAGACTAAACAAGCCCAATCTTTCAATCTCCCCTCATAGGTCATATTTTCTAGACCTTTAATCATTTTTGTTGCTCTTCTCTGGACTTTCTCCAATTTGTCCATATCTTTCAGTGTATGTGCTTTTTGCACCTTGTATTTTGTTCGCTGATCATAATTCAGATGGTTAAAATAGTATTCTTCAAAAATCCTAGATAAAAAAAGCTAATTTAAGGAATTTGGAGGAGAATATTTGGAGTAAACACTGTTCCATTGCCAGTAGATATGGGCTACAAAAGGATCTACAGTTCATCTACTCCGATCAGAATCAGTCATGTGTTTATGACTTAGTTTTTAATTCTGATGTTGTGTGGCATTTTCAATCACTTAAAACACTGGGAGTTCCCCCACTAAAGGTTTTGTAAAGTAATCATATGTAATGAGGATTTCCCAGAAAAAGAACAAATAAAAGTTACAATAGACTTACCCAGTAGATTTGTGAGACATTAATATTATTTGAAGAAGAATAAAAAACAGAAGAGAAAAGAATATCCTGTTTCTAGTCAAAACAAATCCATACTTTGTTTAGTGAACTATTCAATCTGCTGCCTGAATGAGTTCTTTAATTTCACATTCCTATCTATAATTGAAATGTAAAATAAAAAGAAACCTTTAAAAAAAATCAAATAGTAATTTAGCCATCTTTTTTATTTCATCTCTGTTGAATTATACTTCATAGAGTAATGACCATGTCCTTAAACAGTACCTTAAAAACTCACTCTTCATCTCATAAGTGCTTTCAGGTGCTTGTGCACTGCATTTTGGGGGATTTGTATCTTTCAATTCTGACATAGTCATTTTACATATACTTGCAAAACTAAGCCATTTAAACCTAAGTAAATCACTAGGTCTCAGACTAATTTTCAATGCTGTCAGTTTTTCGTGTTTTCACCTGGGAGGTGTCCCTCCAACTCTATCACTTTTTCATATCTCCAAGACAATAATTCATTTTTACATTCTGCCTTATGATTAGTTTTTTTATTGTTCACTTTATTATTTGTCTCTCACATCTTTGCTATGACTTCTCAACCACAATTTTCAACACCAGCTATGTTTCCAAATTTCCCCTAAGTCCAAGTGTAGACTGGGTCAAGAGTTCCAGTTTAGTCTCATATAGTTGTGTTTATTTCTTCTGATTCTATTCCATTTAACTGAACCTCTCTCCTTATTGTTGTAAATATCTTGTCCTTCTTCTTTTTCCCCAAACTCTTTTCCTTTTAATTCTTTTATGTTTTAATTATTCTCAGTCCTTTTTCTTTATCTTCATCTATCTTTCCCCATGTTCCTCTTCACTTTTCAGTTGTTCAATGGGGGATTTGTTTCTTTCAATTCTAACATAGCCATTTTACAGAGTGTTCAAAGAATAATTCTGACCAACAGTGGGCACAATAGTATATCTTGCCTTTGAAATGACTTATTCTTTAAGACACTGCCTGTCTCTGAGATGCAAAAATTATCCGTATCCCTGTGGAGTCAGTTCAAAATAAAAGTTCTAAAGTAGTTTATGCCATTTTTTTTAATTGCTCTTTAAGAGCTAGAGAAAAACAGAGGGAATTTTTTTTAAGTTTCCAGCAAGTATTAATGGACTTTATTAATAGGTACTATGAAACTGTGCATTTTTCTCCTACATTTTTGCAGTATGTTGTGCTTATTACACATGGAAATAGATCACAATTGCTTTCCTAAATCAAGACATTGTACTATCAATTTTTATTTAAATGTAAATAAACTGGTGTTGTTGGGACAAATCAGGTGATCAAAACAGCACATGAGGGTGTCTATGAAGCTACATCAGGCACGAAGGTGTAAAGTGAATGGAGGCAAGGGAAAAATCCCACATTTTTATCTATTGTCATTATTATCTATACCACAGAAGTACCCAAAATCCACAACCAGGACAAGGGTTCCATTTTGTGATGCGATGTGCAAAAACATGAGCCCTGCCTGAAGAGCTTACAATTCAAAAACACAAAAAATAGATAAAGGGTAAGGAAAAGGGGTACAAAATATAAAGTTGACAAAAATGTAATGAAGGCATAGGCTGGATGAGACAGAAAACTGGAGGATGAGAGTAAACATGAGCAGATGAAAAGAAAGAGAGGGAAGGATGAACGCTGAAGGGGAAGTTCAGACAGGGAGAGGGAGAAAGTGAGCCAGAGTGAAGGATGAAGAGCAATGTGGAGACTGGCAATGCAGGAATTGTGATGGAAAGCAAAGTGGAAGGACACTAGGGACAAAGAACCAAATCAAGGACAGAGGAGAATGTCCAGATTTCAAATAGCAAAACTCATTCTGCTGACATTCACATCCAGGGGCTGAACTCAGGGGAGATTCTAGGCACCAATGCAGCAAGCACATGCCTGGGGTGGAAAGCCGTGGGGGGGGGGCTGCTGGTCGCTGTGAGGGTGGCAGTCAGGCAACCTTCTGTTGGTGATCTGGCTTTGGCGGCAATTCAGCAATGGGTACACCGAAGGAGTGAGACCGGCAGATCCCCCACAGAAATGCCGTCGAATCTGCATGCTGCTGAAGGCTGCCTGACTGCCGTGCTTGGGGAGGCAAAAAACATAGAGCTGCCCCTGGATGATCCTGTGACACTTCATGGGCTATGGGTACTGCAAGGGTCTCTCCTGCTGTTGCTGTTCTTGGGTGCTATGGAGGCCTCAGATATCCCCAGGGATGGGCCCGTTAAGCCCTTAAGGCTAGTAGCTGCAGGGCTGCCTGTGGGGGGAGCAAGTGAGGCGATTTGCCCCAGGCCCTGGGCCCTGCAGTGGCCCCCACGAGAATATAGTATTCTATAGTATTGCAACTTTTTCTTATGGAAGGGGCCCCTAAAATTGCTTTGCCCCAGGCCCCCTGAATCCTCTGGATGGCTCTGAGTACCTGCAGTGGAAGGTGAATGAAATCTGGTTCCTTTCTCATGTGTATCCCCTCTTACTAGTGGACTATTTCACAGGACTCAGGTTAAGAATATTGGGTAGAATCACGATTAAGTGACCTGGTCAAGGTTGCAGAACTAGTCAGTTTCACTTTGGGGGAGGGAACCCTGCACTCCCAACTCTGTCATGTCCGGTTAGGATGGATTAACATTCACAAGCAAAGTTCTTGGGGTCAGAATCTGCATGCCGTTACACTAGTGTAAATCCAGAGTAACCACTAAAATAGAAATACTTGGCTTTACACTGGTCAATAGATTTACTTTAGATTTACAATGGTTTAAATTAGGACAGAATCTTTCCCTTAAATGTTACATTTGTCAGTGACCCAACTACTGTCCATCATCTTTTAGATAGAGGCACATTCAGCAGCTGTGAGGTGATGGCTTCTCCAGCCAGCCTTTATCTAATACTTCAACAGTATGAAGCGCTCCCTTGTATATACTTGTATGCCAACTCTGCTCCATTATGTATTACTTCCTTCTTCTAGATAATTTAGTGGCAGAACTGGAATAATTTTTATGGTCTGGGCAGTATGTATTTGGCTAACTGTACCTAAATACATGTAGGTATTTGGCTAACTTTACCTAAAATCTAACAACTACAGTTGTTGGGTGGGGGTAGTGGAATGGGTAATCTGTCTTCAAAATGTTGATGTTTATTTCCCTTTTTAGAGTTTAGACCTTTTTAAAGATTGTACATGATATTTAATCACAATTTTTATGTACCACGTTATCAAAACAGTTACACATTTTTGTCTTCTACAAAGTGTTTTTTAGTAAATGAAGTTTCAATAACCATTTTGATAAAAAAGTTACAAAAAACTTTGTGAAACATGAAGATTTGAAAAAGTCAGTTTTTATTAAACTTATGACTTTTTTAAAGACTATTTTCAAGAAAAAATATTATGTAAAAAAAATGTTGGCCTGTTCTACTCATGACTGTTAATCTCCGTCATTGGTATGTACTCTCATGGGGCCAGATTCTATAACTCACCAGCTGTCCCATTGACAGGATTACCTGCATAGTAAGGTACAAATCGCTGTGAGTTATGTTAGTGGATCCTTTTGGCGTGATTGTGCTTACTCACATAAGTAGACTCATTGACATCAGTGGGAATACTCATGTGAGCAAGTGCTCACCTACATAAAGAAGGGTTGCACAAACCAGCACTTAGTTTGGAAAAGGCTGAAAATGTAGAACATCTCATCCAAATCTCTTTTTTCTGCCTTAGACAACACAGGCTGAGTGAGACAAATTAAGCTGCATTCAGCAGTGCTTACCCATGCAGAACTCTCTTTGAGTTCAATGACAGTTATGTGCACAAAAGGGCCTCAAGAAGAATGGAGGGAAAAAACAATCAAAAGAATCTAAGGAAAACCATTTACAAAGTTGTCCACAGGCAAAAAGTATTTTGATTTTGTCTGGCATTACGATTTCCCATTGTCTGCTTTAGCTGTGATGTATACTCAACTTGCCATCCATAATCATAACAGAATTCAGCATTCAGCAATTTCCTGGTTATTAATAATAAAATCACCATTAACATCTTACACAGCGAGTTAACAGAAGAAAAACAAATGCACTTCAGAAAGGAATTAATCACTTCTGAAGATGATTAAAGGAGTAAATGTGAACCTTTCTATTAAAACCATTGAGAATAAAGATTCAGTTAATGAACTACAATTCATGGTTATTAGCTTGACTAATAAAGTCTGTAAGTGAACAAAAATCTAGTGATAATGAAGACAAAGTAGCAAAGCTAAAGAACAAGTTGCCACTAGCATAAAAGGAACAAACACGACATAATTGAAATGTGAAATTTTAGGAAACAGAACATCAGTGAAACTCTGGAAAATAATTAGCATTTTTTTCATTCTTCAGAATGAGTGGGTTTTTTCCTGATCTAGTCAGAAGAAGACCATGCAAATAGCATGTGGTACCCAGTGAGTGTAGCAAAAAAGATAAAGATATAACACTAGTTGTGTTATTGAAATAGGTGGGTGAAATCTGTGTCCCATTGAAGTCAAAGGGCTGTAACAAGCCAACCAGGAACCCAGGTATGTACTTGAATGACTAGCCCATACTGAAGACCATGCTGACACAGCTTCACTGCAATTGTTATTTGAGTTAGCTGGGTTGGGTATGTCTGCATATGTTGCAGTCACGCTTCTGATTGAAATGTAGACATTTCTGGGAAGCAGATAATGCCGAGCTGGGAGGAGTTGCAAGCACATTGAAGGACAGGATTAGAATTCAAAATGACCCAGAGAAATTGAGCCATTGGAGAATTCATCAAGATTAAATTCAACAAAGACAAGTGCAAAGTACCTCACTGAGAAGGAAAAATCAAATACACAAATAGGAAATGGGGAATAATTGGGTAGGTGGTTGCACTGCTGGAAAGGATCTGGAGTTATAATGGATCACAAACTGAATATGAATCAACAATGTGATGCAGCTGCAAAAAAGGCTAATATCATTCTGGGGTGTATTAACAGGAGTGTCATATGTAAGACATGGGATGTAATTGTCCTGCTGTACTCTGCATTTGTGAGGCCTCAGCTGGAGTATTGTGCCCAGTTCTGGGTGCCACATTTTAGCAAAGATGTGGACAAATTGCAGAGAGTCCGGAGGAGAGTAACAAAAATGATAAAAAAAGGTTTAGAAAATCTGACCAATGAAGAAAGGTTAAAAAAAAAGCTTGGCAATGTTTAGTCTTGAGAAAAGAAGACTGAGGGGGAACTTGATAACAGTCTTCAAATATTTTAAGGCCTATTATAAAGATGATGGTGATCAGATGTTCTCCATGTCCACTGAAGGTAGGACAAGAAGTAATGGGTGTAATATACCGCAAGGAAGATTTTGGTGATATATCAGGAAAAGATTTCTAGCTATAAGGGTAGCTAATTGGCTTCCAAGGGAGGATGTGGAATCCCCATCATTGGAAGTTTTTAAAAACAGATTAGACAAAAACTTGTCAGAGATGGTTGAGGTCAGTGGTGGGAAACCTGCACACAGCCTGTCAGGGTAGTCCACTGGAGGTCTGCGAGACAGTTTGTTTACATTGACCATCCACCGGCACGGCCACCTGCAGCTCCCAGTGGCTGAAGCCTTCCCATGCAGAACTGATCTCAGCATCTGTATGTAGCTGAAGCTGGGTATGTCCCTTCCTGTATGTCTGGTGGAGGGCTCTTGAGGACCTGTCACAGCAGTACAATGTAAAGGGAGACCAGACTGGTGGGTCAGGTGGGTTCAGTGGTACACCGGTTCCAGGTGGCACCCCGGGGGGGACCCATCACAAGGACATCATGTGAATTTGATTACTGTATGCCATTTAAAAAAAATTCATACTCACATAAACTGAAATTCACATCTGTACATAGGACCAGATGAAGGCCACTATTCTGAGGACAAAAGTAGGAGTTTAGTGGTAACTGGACCTTGCAATGATGCTGGCCCTCGACACACTGATCTTGCCAATAATTACTGCGTGATCTTGCTAATAATTACATTTTTCTATAATTCACCTTTCTCATTTCTAAAATAGGGAGAATACCTATATTTATAAAGCATTTTGAGATCGGTGGGTGTAAACCACTATTATGAGCACACTGTGGTATTATCCATCTTAATTAAATATCAGCATATATTCCAGACAGTCATCAATGAGGGAAAGTCACCTACAACCAAAAATAATGCACTGCACAATGAATGTAGCCAATAAATCTGTTTGTAAGATAAAATATGAGTTCCAACAGACCTAGATAAAATGAGAGAGAGAAACCAAGCTCACTTTCTGCTCGAAGCATAATATTAGCAGAAATGAAATTTGAATATTGATATTCCTCCTATAAGGCCTGTGATCTTTTTAGCTTCATGTACAGTAATTTTCTTCACCCTACTGATGTGCTCATCTACACAGTGATTCCAACCGTATCATACAATTAAACGTGCAAACAAATAGCCCTGCCTCAAATTCACTTTCCTCAGAGACATTATGAAAACCAGCAGGCCTAGGGAGAGGTTCCACAAATGCATTAGTCTCACTCTTGTTTTGTATGGATTACAAGAATATCCACTTACAATAGTAACATTTAAAAAAAACACAGGAAGGTGTTCTGGAATGGATATAAACCCTTATGCTTCAGGACATGAATTAATAGAGATTAAGAAGAAACTTTCCCCATGTGTAACAGCCTGCTGCAGGGTTTCTTGGGTCTTCTTCTGAAGCATCTGATATGGACCATTGTTAGTGACAGGCTACTAGACTAAATAAACCACTAGTGTAATCCAATATCACACCTCCTATGTCCCCATATTCTATATTTGAGCTAAGAAGACTTAAATTTTTAGAGGATAGAAGAGGAAGTAATTGATCAGTTCCCTTTGGCATATCATGAGGCCCACCTGCATAACAGAAAAGCATCTATTTATCTGAAGAGTCAACATTATTCTAAATACAAAAAACATATATTGTAAGAGTGTTTTCAATACCCAAAAAGCATCCCAAGGCAGTTTTGAGACAGCAGGGTGGAAGGGTCTTATATAAATAGTATAAAATGCTATAGATGCTATGTCACTGTTTCTCTTGCTCACTGAAATTAACAAAAGATGTAATGTGATGTTAACTCAAATTCCTTTATTCTCCATTTATTACTTACATCCTGTATTAGACACCCTGCTTACTGACTCATAATACCTTCATTTTAGTGACATGCAGTAGTGGCAAGTGTTTGAGGAGCGCAGACTTGTCTTCCTACATAATGATCTATGATTAACACTGTAAAAGTAATTGAACTCTTAATTCTAGGGAAACCTTTTCATTTGTCGTGTGTCAGCAAGAAGCGAGAGCAAGCGGTAACATTTAACTGCCTTAAGCTGTAACTGAGAACATTCCAGTCCTGCAGAATTAGTTTCCTAATCATTTTTAAGGTTCTCAAAATTAAATAAAAGAATTAATGTAGTAGGCCATGTAAATGTTCGTTAGAGAAATTCAACATTTAAAAAACGGGAAAACGGATTGGGGATTAAATGAAATTAACAATTTCTATCAAATACAATAAGAGATAGGTGTTCAGCCATTAAAGGGATGATTGTTGTAACTGAAGCAGCTGAATACGGTAAAAGAACAGCTGTTCCTTAGCATTAGTTCTATATTAACAGAAAAAACATATATTTCTGTTCACTTTCTCTAACATATTATATTACAGCTAACTCATAAAAGAAATTGGTAGATGGAGATAATACTATAATTAGCAGCTCCGTAATATGATAAAATTGCACAATAAAAATTCATTTGTCAGAACGTTTGTGCATTGATTTGAAACTATCTTTTGCTGAATGAGTGGCTATTGTATTGTATTCATTTCCCTGAATGAACATTAAATAATGCTTCTCAACTATCACTTTTTAAGAACTAATCATATTGTGCAAAAAAAAAGCTTTCCTACAATTGTTTTAATTAATGTACTTTCTTTCCTCAATCTTCTTGACTAAAGGAAGCTCTGAAGATGAAACCTTTCACTTAAACTTATTCTCTATTTCCAGCACACAATTTAATAACCCACTGTTATTTCACAGTGTTTGTTTCCCTATAGGTACAATGTTTAAGAATACTAACTCTTTGGTTCTAATCTTCTATATCATTGCAATTTGGATGAGGAATAATATCCTATCAGGGTAGGAAGGGAAGTGTTTTTCTAATTACCAATACTACAGTTAGATATTGCCTAAAATATAGGCCAAGATTTTCAGTGCTGGCCTCCTTTTATACCCTCACAGAAAATTAGTCTCTGAAAAGTTTTATTATTTTACCACGATTGATCACGACAGGTATTACTTTGAGAAAACTAATGCTGCCCCCATTGAAAGGTAAAACAAACAGAATATTCACACTGAGTGCTCATGAAAGGGCCAAGATTTCCAAAAACAGAAGCCTAACATTAGGCTCCCAAACCATACACACCTGCCTTATTTTCACATATGTTCAGAAAAAACGGTTAATCACGTTTTTTTTTGTAACTGTTCTTCTTCGAGATGTGTTGCTCAGATCTATTCCAGTTAGGTGTGTGTGCATGCCACATGCATGGCTGTCAGAAACTTTTCCCTAGCAGCTACCTGTCGGGCCAGCTGTGGAGCCACCTGGAGTAGTGCTGATATGATGCTCCATATACAACCCTGCCGGCCCGACCCCTGTTCAGTTCCTTCTTGCCGGCAACTCTGACAGAGGGGAAGGTTGGAGGGAATGGAATAGATATGAGCAACATATGCTGAAGAACAACAGTTACAAAAAAGGTGACTAACTGTTTTTTCTTCTTCGAGTACTTGCTCATATCAATTCCAGTTAGGTGACTCCCAAGCCTTACCTCAGAGGTGGGGTAGGAGTTAAATTGATTGAAAAATTGCCCTGCCAAAGGCTGCATCATCACCTGATTGGTGGACAATGGCATAGTGTGATGTGAAGGAGTGCACTGAAGCCCATGTGGCAGCCCTGCAGATTTCCTGGAGGGGTACATGTGCTAGGAAGGCTGTTGACAAGGCCTGAGCTCTCGTGGAGTGAGCTGTAACAACAGGCGGAGGGACATTCACCAGGTTATAATAGACGCAAATACACTCAGTGATCCAAGAGGAAATCCACTGGGATGAGACCGGCCCACTCTTTATTAATTCTGCTATAGCAACAAACAACTGGGTTGTTTTGCGGAATGGTTTTGTTCAGTCTATATAGAAGGCAAGCGCCCTTCGAACACTCAGTGAATACAGTTGTTGCTCTCGAAGGTTGGCATTCAGTTTTGAGTAGAAAAATGGCAGGAAAATATCTTGGCTGACATGGAAACAGGATACAACTTATGGCAGAAAGGTTGGGTGAGGCCTAAACTACACCTTGTCCTTATGAAAAATGGTATACTGTGGCTCACACGTGAGGGCCCATAGCTCAGAGATACATTGTGCCAAGGTAATGGCCACTAGAAAGGTAACCTTCAAGGAGAGGTAGAGGAGCAAGCAGGAAGCTTATGGTTTGAAAGGAAGACCTTTGAGATGAGAAAGGACTAAATTAAGGTCCCCGGTCGGCACAGAGGACTTCATCAGGGGATGGATCTTTTTCAGACATTTGAGGAAATGTCCCACGATGCAAACACAGAGC
The DNA here is from genome assembly GCF_003597395.2 of Chelonoidis abingdonii. Classification (NCBI taxonomy): domain Eukaryota; kingdom Metazoa; phylum Chordata; order Testudines; family Testudinidae; genus Chelonoidis; species Chelonoidis abingdonii. The sequence continues at coordinate 278,473,060 of NC_133769.1, read as the reverse complement.
GGCCCTGGTGGAATGCTGAGATAGACCCAATGTGGACCTTAAGAGAACTGAACGCCAGGTGCTGGTCTTTCAAGTGCACAAGATAGTCCAGGATGCACAGAATCGAAGCCTGGAGTGGGAGCACCTGCCATTGGACACACCAGATAGAAAACCTTTTCCATTTTACTTTGTAGGTGATCCTAGTAGAAGGCTTGCGGCTTTCCAGGAGCACCTGCTTCACTGGGTCTGAACAGGCAAGCTCTGCCTGGTTTAACCATAGATCCTCCAGGCCATGAGTTGGAATGACTGGAGGTCCAGGTGGAGGAGAAGACCGTGATTCTGTGAGATGAGGTCGGGAGTGAGAGGTAGATGCACTGGGGAACAAATCGACAGATCCAAGAGGGTGAGGTATCAGCACTGGCAAGGCCAAGCTCCGCCTTGTCCCTGCAGACCTTGAGAAGCACCTTGTGGATGAGTGGAAATGGCAGGAAGATGTATAATAGTTGACCAGACCATGGAATCAGGAAAGCACCTGCAATCTAGCCCGGGCTGTGACCCCAGAAGAAGCAGAAGGTTGGGTACTTCCTGTTGGCCCACATGGCAAACAGATCGATTCGGGGAAACCCCCAGCTGCAGAAGATGGAGTGTATAATGTCTGGATGAATTGATCATTCGTGTGTAAGGAAACATCTGCTCAAGCTGTCCGCCAGCACATTCTAAACACCTGGCAGGTGTGAAGTTCGGGGAAGGATGGAGTGGGCTAGACAGAATTCCCATTGTAGGAGGGCTTCCTGTCAGAGAGGAGATGACTGGGCTTTGCCTGGCTTGTTTACATAAAACATAGCCATGGTATTGTCCATCAGCGGTGCTCACAATGGCCCTGCAAGCGGGACAGAGACACTTGGCATGCGAGGCGGATAGCCCTGAGCTCTTTGATGTTGATAAGCAGAGATAGGTCCTATACTTGCCATAGACCCTGAGTTGTCAGGTTCCCAAGATGCACTCCCCAGCCCAGCACAGACACATCCGTTCCCAGGTCAAAGTGGGCTGGAGAGGGTGGATCAGAACCTCAGCAACCACCATGAGGGGGTCCAGCCACCGACGTAGAGACTTGAGGGTATGCCCCAGAATGGTGATCCCCATGTCCAAATTGTCATGGCCCAGGCAGTACATGGATGCAAGCCACACCTGCAGGGGCCTGGGCCACAACCTGGCATGCTGCACCATGTAAGTGCAGGACGCCATGTGGCCTAGCAGCTTGAGACATTGCCTCACCATGGTGTTAGGAAAGCTGCAAAGGCCGGCGATTATTTGTGCAAGGGCTAGTCGGGCTTCTGGGAGGAACGCTCTTGCTTGGTTCACATCCAGGACCGCCCCAATAAACTCTGTTGTTCGGGTTGGGGTGAGAACAGATTTGTTGACACTGAGAATGATGCCCAAGCAGTCGAAAGTGTCTCTGACCATTTGTACCTGTGATTGTATCTGCTGGCGAGATCAGCCTTGTATAAGCCAGTCATCCAGGTATGGGTAGACATAGAAACATAGGGTTGGAAGAGACCTCAGGAGGTCATCTAGTCCAATCCTCTGCTCAAAGCAGGGCCAACCCCCAGACAGATTTTTACCCCAGTTCCCTAAATGGCCACCTCAAGGATTGAACTCACAACCCTGGGTTTAGCAGGCCAATGCTCAAACCACTGAGCTGATGGTGGCAAAGAAAAGCTGCTACGATCACCATGCATTTGGTGAAGACACAAGGAGTCATGCACAGGCTGAACAGGAGGGCCATAAATGGATAAAGTATCTTGTTCACCATGAAGCAGAGAAACCATCTGTGAGATGGGATGATTGAAACGTGAAAATAAGCATCCTTTATATCGAGTCTTCATACCCAGTCTCCTGGGTCCAGAGAAGGGATGATCATGCTCAAGGAGACCATGCGGACTTCAAGCTGATGATGTACTTGTTGAGTTCCCTGAGGTCCAGAGTGGGTCATAGGCCACCTTTTGCCTTGGAGATGAGGAAGTAGCATGAGTAGAAACCCATGCCTCTGAGCTTCTGAGGCACCTCCTCTTCTGCTCTTAGAGTGAGGAGGGACTGGACCTCCTGGATAAGGAGTTCCTCATGAGAGGGATGGGCAAGGGTGAGGGGAGTAGGAAGAGAAGGAGCAGAAGTGGAGGACCGTGTGGAGGACCCACTGGTCTGATGAAATAAGGAACCATGCACAGTAGAAGCAGGATAGACGGTTCAGAAAGGGAGGATACCTGTCCAGGTTGTGGACTGGTAATCCGTCCTCGTGCACATCCTCAAAATGGGCGCTTAGGGCCTGGAGGGGGCTGGACTGTCCCTGGCCATGCCCAGGAGGAGGGTGTGATGGTCTATGCCGAGTGCATCTGTTCCTCTTGCAGGAGAAGTCCTGCCTGGGTCTAGCGGGAAAAGACCTGCTGGGTGGGTTAGGGCTTAAATGGCTTTGTTTGAGTCACCAGGGTATGCATGCCGAGAGACTCAATGATATTGCGTTAATCTTTCAGGTTATGCAATCTAGAATTGGTTTGTTCAGCGAAGAGGCCCTGACCATCGAATGGGAGGTCCTGTATTGTTTGCTGAACTTCTGGCGGGAGACCCGAGGACTGGAACCAGGCGTTACATCACATGATGATGCCAGATGCCAGTGTATGCATCGCCGCGTCAGCGGCATCCAGGTAACCTTGGAGAGAAGTTTGGGCTACTAGTCTGCCCTCCTCGGCAAAGACTCACAACTCCACCTGTGAATCAGATGGGAGAAGCTCCTTGAACTTCTGAATAGCAGACCAGGAGTGATACCTGTATCTGCTAAGGATCATGAGTTGATTAGCAATCCAGAGGGAGAGGCCACCTGTAGAATAAACCTTCCTCCCAAAGAGATCCAGATGTTTCGCGTCTCTTGATTTAGGGGTAGGCCCCTGCTGACCCTGTTTTTCTTTTTTGTTCACTGCTTCCACTACCAGAGATTGTTTTGGCATTTGAGTGGATAGTTTTTATAACTGTCAAGGCTACCCTAGAAGGCCCTTCCGGTGTCATAATGTCCACCATAGGGTCCTCTTCTTCTACCACGTCCTCCAACTGGATGTTCATGTTCAGGGCCAGCCAATGGAAGAGTTCCTGCAAGGCCCTGTAGTCCATGGGTGGTGGGCCAGATGTAGACATACCTGCCACTGCCTTGTCAGGGGAAGACCGCCTTGTCAGGGGAAGACCAGCAGGATCAGGTCTGAAACAGCCCCTTGGTCTCCTGGGTCCAGTTCCTCCTGAGCACTGGGTGTAGTCTCCATTGCGGATGGGGCTGGCTCCAGGGTTTGTGTGGGGTCCGGAGGAGGGTGGCTGAGGGTTGCCTAGAGGGGACAAGACCCCAAAATGTGATGACGGAGGGATGCCGGGAGGGGTGCCCTGGGCCTGGTGATATGCCCAAGGGATCCAGAACTGCTACTGGGGCTGCCAGTGGGGTACGGAAGCACCCTTTCCGAGACTGCCCGGACCTGACTGAGGTACCTCTGATGTTCTCGTTGCCCTGTCCGACCTAAGGGAGGGTGACAGGGAGAAGAACGGCCAAGGAAGGGCGGTGTGTGACCGTGCCGGGGAGGGCTCCACATCCCCCGACGGGTGGAATGAGTGCTGTGAGAAATGACGAGATCCAGACGGTTACCGGCAATGTTGTTGTGGAGAGCGGTACCGGGAGATCAACCAGCACTGAGAAGTTGGGCTTTGCCTCAACGGGGAGTGGCATCGAGAGTGCCACTGTGACCGATACCGCGATGGAGAGTGGTGGCATGATGGAGAGTGGTGCTGCGCCAGGGAGCAGTGCCGTGATCGGTGTCGTGGAGAGATGCGGTGCTGCAACGAGGAGTGATGCCACTGTGCAGAATGGTGTCAGTCTGAGCAGAGCCGCAAGGCCTCAGAGGTGACCTAGACCTCGAGCAGGACAACGACCTATCAGCCGACAACCACCTCGAGCTGGAACAGCTCTGAAGATCGGGGCTGCGAGACCAGTGCCGCAAGTCAGGCCGGTGCCCTGAGTCAGACCAGTGTGGAGCATACGTGAAGTGCCAGGAATCAGAGCGGTGTGCTGATGCTGGTCTGGGAGCAGACAGCCCAAACACTGTCAGTTTGCTTCTTGACGGTACCGGGGCTTGAGACAGTGGAGGTCTCGAGACTAGGGACTTGGGCACCATCATTACAATGAGCCCTCTAGTAGCCTCAAAAGTATCTGTTGAGGAGTGCAGCATGAACTCCTCCACTTGACACTGCAGGGAGTCCAGGGGCACGGGGCTTCCCGGGGAGACGGGGGCCCGGGCAGGTTGAGGCCTACTGGAGGGTCTGTCAGTCTTAGGCTCATGGTCCATACCATGCCCTGCTGAGGGTGTGGCATCCACCTCAAGCCATTGTGGAGGCTTTTCCATGGCCTACTTTTTACGGGCGGCCAGGGAGTGGGAGCGGTGCCTGGAGGAATGCTTCTGGGCTCCGTGAGACTGCTGGCACCTACAAGGGCATGCTGAGTCCTTTTTCAGTGCTGTGGACAGCACCGCTGGAGGAGCACTCCGCACTGAGGCACTTGGGACCAGGTCTTGTGGCGGGTGGAGTGCGGACTCCATGAGGAGTTGTTTTAGTCGAATGTCCCTCTCCTTTCTAATGCAAGGTTGAATGCCTTACAAATCTTGCACTTATCTGCCTGATGTGTCTCTCTCAGACACCAGAGACAAGAGTTGTGGGGGTCGCCTGTGGGCATTGGCTTGCCACAGGAGCTAAAAGGTTTGAAGCCCTGGGACAGCATGCCCTGGAGCCCAGATGGGCACTCGTTGAAGAGGAAGTCCCCCCAACTGCTAAAGACTATACTTAACAACTAAAGATAACATTTAACTAACAATGGGTAACTATATACAAAGGTAAGTAGGATAGTTAGGGAGTAGTGGAGCACTTGGGAACAAGAGACCACTGATCCAACAACTGTCGGTAAGGAGGAACTGAAGGGGGTCAGGCCAGCAGGGTCGTATATAGAGTGCCATATTGGCACCACTCCAGGGGGCTCCACAGCCAGCCCAATGGATAGGTGCTAGGGAAAAGTTCCCGACAGCCATGCACGCGATGTGTGCATACACCTAACTGGAATTGATATGAGCAAGCATTTGAAGAAGAGCCCAACTTCACCCACTGAGGCAAATGTTACAACTAATGACTCTTTCAATGAGTCTCTGTTGAAACTCAAATTTGTGAAGAAATCTGAAATTAGGTACCATGGGTATGTAAGTCTGGAGTTGCTCTACCATACATTCATTTCCTCCAGCATACCAAACAGTCAGATGTACTGGTAACATGACTTTCAGTCACTGATGACCTGGGCTTAATTTGTTCAGTGACAGAGGAGAAAGGGATGGGAGAAATGCTAAAGATAATGATAAAGAGAGTGTAACAGAATTTTAGAAAGGTAAATCTGGAGAAAAGTTGTAACAGGGTGGTCTGCCCCCAGAGTCTATTCCTTTTAAGTCTTCCTGGGTTGATGAAACAGGGTCAGAAGCTTACAGAAGCATTTTCTAGAGAAAAGAAGTAAATACTAAAAGACAAGCTTGGAATTCCAGTAGGAATCAATGATCTGGAGCAGACACATCTAACAACTGAAATGAAACTAACACAGCACTGTCCTATCTAGACAAGCTCTACTCGGTATCCTAGCAAAATGCATAATATAATTAAGAGTTCTCTTTGCTATCAGTATTAGCTAATACTGCATTATTTCAAACTGGCTAATTAAAGGGAAGTAAGAGTAAATTGCTCACATGATTAACAATATGAGAGTCAGAATATGCTTCAAACATTTGAATGGACATAACTTGTTCCAATTAATTCAAGAATTGTTTTAGTACAAAAGTAATTTGGCATTGAGATTAAGTAATTTTTTTATGTAAGCCTTCCATTTTGATAGTGTAATATAAATAGAGAGAGTAGAATACATGTCCTTGATTCTGAACAATATGTGAGTGGCACAGCAAGCCTGTTTCTATGGCATGTTGTCTGCATCCTATTCACATAATTAACAATAATACTTTGAACCCTAAAGTTCTTTGTGGTACTTTATGGTTATTAAAAAAATAAGCCAGATAGCACCTTGTGAAACAAGAAATATCTGGGGTGAAATCCTGGCTTCACTGCAGTCAATAAGATTTTCACCATTGACTTCAATGGAAGCAGGATTTCACCGCTGTTTAAAACAGGATTACATTAATGCCAATTATTTACCTATTAGAGTGTGCCAGAAAGGTCTACATGGGGAAGTTAGATTGCAACACGTTAGAGTGTTCTACATATCACAGCCCTCAAGAGCACTTTACTGCACCATGTAGACAAGCCCTAATAATCAATCACTTAACAGCATGAGCTATTTGGGACAAAACTTACCTCTAGATTGCAACATGTATTGAGGAGAACCTTAATGAACTTCCATTGTGATATTGAAACTTAACAATGAGGTCAGTCAGCTGTAGCACTGAATCATTTAATTGGCACATTTCTGTTTTTACTATATAATCAAAGGAAGCTTAATTGAGTACAGTGTAGCCCCATGTATTCAAAGGGTTTTTTATTTGTTTGTTTTTGTTCTTAACACTGTGGCTTAGCTTCAGGTAGTTATTTAGTAGTTCTTTCAAGTCAATTAAAATCTTCACTTGAGGCTGTGAGACTGCATGTGCTCAACCTGGTTGGATAACTGGACCCAAATAAATAACTAGTATTGCCACTCTGAGGTTGAATTGTGTGCATGTGTGTAGCTAGAATAGCATTTTCTTGGTCTGGGTTTTATTTTTACAAACACACAAAAAGCAGAAACATACAGTGGGTACAATGTGTGTTTAAAGCTGCAGTACTGAATGAGCTCTGACAGGTGGCATTTTCATAGATTTTAAGACGAGAAGGGATCACCAGATCATAGATTCATACACTTAAGGTCAGAAGGGACCATTATAGTTATCTAGTCTGACCTGCTGCACAATGCAGGCCACAGAATCTCACCCACCCACTCCTGTAACAAACCCCTAACTTATGTCTGAGTTATTGAGGTTCTCAAATTGTGGTTTAAAGACCTCAAGGTGCAGAGAATCCTCCAGCAAGTGACCCGTGCCCCATCTATTCTGACCTCCTGTATATCACAGGCACTAAACACCATTCAGCTATCCCCACACCAAGCCAACAACCAGAATTAGACCAAAGTATTAGCCCTCAGGAGACTAAACCATTTTGTGACACAGGCAGAGAACAGGAGGGAGTGAAGAGTATCAATGTCTGAGACCCCTGCAATAGCAAGGAATTGATTAAGGCTTTGTTTACACTGCAGTTTTGTCACGAAAAGTTATGCCACTAATTAAAGCACTCTAATTAAACTGCTGTTGCATGTTCACATTATCCTCCTTGTGTCAGCAGAGTGCATCTATACTAGCAGCTCTTGCACTGACACAGAGAGAAGTGCACTGTGGGTAACTATCCCACTGTGTAACTGGTCACAGGGTGCTTTAGGAGGGGTTTGCAATACCTCAGGGTAGGTACGGTGTCACATGATGCAGGTTTCTCAATCTCATCATTCCATGGGCATCCTACTAGATTGCCAGCTGCTTTTCAACTCAAGTGGGGGGGCAGGGGGAGAGCGTGTGACAGGGAATGTGTGGGGGGGAGAGACAGAGTGTGTGTTGGGAGAATGTGCAAGAGAGTATGGGAGGGATGTATGTGAGACAGAGTGTGTGTTGGGGGAGAGTGAGTATGTTGGCATGCTGTCTCTAAGTTCAGAAAGCTGCTGAAAGCAACCAGTCCTGAGGTAGAGGGAAGGGGACACCCCTGACATCAGCCCTCACCTCCATCCCTGGCTCTGCACAGCACATTAGCCTCTCTCTCTCTCTCTCACTCACTCACACACACACACACACACACAGACACCCCAATCTAAGAAGACAATCAACATATGGAGGGTGGAGCAGAAAGATGCAGGCAAATAGATTAAAGCATTATATAATCTTTTCAAATAATGAATAAGTTCCACTTCAGCTGCACCCACTCGGCCTCTCAACATAGCCTGAAGACATCATAGAGGCTATGTGTTTTGAGGAGAAGATAGTAGACTTAAGTATCAGCTGGATACGGCATTCTATATGTGGGGGGTAGCATAGAAGAAGGCATGAAGACAGTTGTGTGAAAGAAGAACAAAAAAGCAGTTAAGGATGAAACAATTGCCCAAATGGTGGAGGCTGTGGTGACACTAAAAGAACTGAGAGAAAATGAGCACAGAGGGAGGATCTGTTAAGGGCTATCATGATGAGAAGAAACTGGAACTTGGAGTAGGTGAAAAGGGGAGACAGAGAAGGTATTCAAAGGGTGCGGGAGTAATATGGTGACAGCAACTGGAAAGAAAGATGATCTTGGCAGCTCCATTTTGATCGGCCTGGAGGGGGAAAATTGGTTGTAGGGGAGGCCAAGGCAGAGGGGAAAATTGTAGTAGTTAAGATGGAAGATGAGGACCTAGACTCAAGAAAGAGGAGAGGAGGAAGCGGCAAGGTTCTTAGTACTATGAATTCTAAATTTCCATAAAAAATATTTTTTGTAAGAACTGTAAGTATAACTGCTAATCAACAGAGATGCTGATTACTAAAGTCCGCCTGGTTTAACAGTCATTTAATAAGAGGCTGAAGCTTTCTGCTCCATTTGATTTGAGATCTCAAACAGCACTAATAGAATACTCATATTATGTAAAATTATAGACTAGTAATGTATATCTCAGGAAAAGATACTGTTCTCACATTAAGAATGTGAAAAGAATTTAAAAACTACATTTTGAAAATCTCTTGTATGATCTTGAGAGAGGATAAAGGGCCTTTCTTCTGAAGCACAGACTTGTACAGAATTACTCCAGATTTATACAGATGTAACAGAGAACATACTTTTGCACAGTTTCTGGATGACACTTTTTTTCTTCCTTGGGATAGAGTGTCTTTTTTAAATCAGTTATAAGCAGTCCCTCTGGACTTTCTACATTAGGAGATGCCCTGTGTATACCTTTGGTATTTATGTTAATATGTTAAAATTAATTAAATTCTGTAGGTGTACTCAAAAGGATGACAATGCTTACACAGAGCTTGGCAACTAAACGAAGAGAAAATAGTATTCTGTCCCTACTACATCAAGACAGAGAATTTTCCAGTAAAACCCAGGCAACTGCAAATCCCACCCAAACTAGTTTCAGCAGCAAACATAATTCTTGGCATATCCCCTATTGTGGAGATGCCTCATTAGATGCCATAGAAGTAACTCAGCTTCATTATTAATTTCACACTTGAGTAGCATCAGATGTTTAAGTATTCACTGGAAACAATTGTGGGAGCACAACTCGAGGCATACACAACCTCTTGGACTCAGAGATAACCAGATGGAAAGAAAGTGGGAAAAAGAAAACAAAGGATCTCTATGGAAATGGAATAGAAATTTTCACCGTAAAAAGCTTGACCTCTAACAGTAGATTTGCCATTCAGTGGTGCAACAGAATAAACTGCAGTTTTAATAACCTGTCCAATTTCCTAAAATTATGTTGACTGGGAAAGTAGAAATCAAGATAATCAAGTTTACCATGAAGGCCAATAGCTGATGAATGACCTGTACTATTAGTACAGAAACTAAGAATTAAAATCTTAATTAAGCAGACACGATTAAAAGGCAGCTCATGTCTGTCCAAACATCCCACCGCTTTAAAAGGGTTTAGCAAATGTGTGCAGAGAAGAAGGGATTTTTTTTTGAGAAAAAATGATTAGTTCTCAACTTGAGTGATACTGTCTGCATTTGAGTGAGTTTCAAATGTGTAAGGTAAAACCAACTTTAGTAGATTAAGGATTTAGTGAATGTCTGTCTAACCAGCAATTGGCTTTTTTTTTTTTCATTAATTTTTTCCACACATGATTTACCAGTTTGGCTTACACTCTTATTGCAGCCTTTAGGGCCTTATACTGAAATGATTCATACGCTAAATAACCTGGGCTTTTCATATTTTTGAGGCACTACACTTGTTCCAGTTCTCACACCGTAGCACAAGTCATCAACACATGCTATTGCACAAGAGGACAACTGAATTTGGACACACTGCGAGGCTGAGTATATACTATCCAAAAGTAGAAGACCAGAAGAGCAAGTTGTATGGATTTATGAAGTAAGAGTCAAGAAAATATTTGAGAATGCCAGTTCACATCTATGTGACCGGTATTTTCATGACAACAAGAATGTGGGCATACTACCATTTGTGTTGTGCCAAAATGTACCTAAATTCCTCTCCTTTGGCTTTTGAGTTCCTCCTATTTACTTCCATTCCTGCCATTAGTTTAAGGTGCTAACTACAGGATGAAAATACAAAAGAGACACAAGTACCTCAGAAGATGTAATCTCTCATACAGTAGTTCAACACTAAGATCTTTTATGGGCTCACTGAGGGAATCACTGGGTGAAATTTTATGTCCTTGTGTTATGCAGGAGGTCAGATTGGATTACCTTAAAATCTGTCCTAGACTCTGGCCTTAAAATCTGTTAATCAGATGAATCTTCAGATCAGGATACAACTTGGACTTCATTCACAGTGCTGGCGCTGAAATTTTTTTTATCAGAGCTACTCTTCCTAGAGTAAGACCTCAACTGTCATGACATGGAATCCGAGACGAGTCAGGTACTGCCTGAGAACAATAGAGTTTTGGACTCATTCACCACAAGGCCAAGATGATAAAATATTCTAGCATCTATTGAATTAGAACAGTGGTGGGCAAAGAGAACAGAAAGCGATAGAACAATAGCATCACAATGTCATAAAGTCGTAATGTACAATGTGATTGGTGATTGATGCAGTCTCTATTTCATACCATTTCCGCTGGCTTCTGGGGAGTGCTGTTGTAATTAACAATTGGTAAATGAAATACCAGTCAGATGTCTGGAAACCACCAGTACTACATAAAGGATACTAATGATGTAGCCCAAGAGCTAGTAATTGGAGCCTCACTGAATTAGACCAGAACCAACAAGATGTAAGAATGGTTTAAGGGGTTAAAGGGGGTATAACTAAGAATAATGGAATTAAATTAAGCAGGGAAACATTTAGGATGGTGTGATGGGGTGTTTACTCCACATAGGCAGTGAAAGGAATAATGTGGGTCTCAAAGGCCAGTTAACATATCTGGTTGTGCTTGGGGGATAGACCAGACCCAATTAAAGATGAGGCCCAGTTTGGGGGAAGAGCTGCATGTGTTCTATAAAGAGAGGAAGCCCAGAGTAAAAGAAGGCTGGTTGGCTGGAGTAGCTGTTGGGGCTGGAGACAGAAGGAGGATTTTCTGTGAAGTCACTTTGGAAACTGAAGAAGAGTCTATTAGAGAAAGAAATGGATACAAAGTAGGGGGGAAAATAAAAGAGTAGAAGCAGGAGCAGATGATGATGAGATGATGGTTTAAAAAGTTTGCTTTTAAAATTCCAGGGTATATTGCCTTTAGGCAAGACTAAAAATTAGAAAGAGGAGGAGGCATTTGTAATTTCATACAGGAAAGATTAAATTACATAGTGGTAAAGAATAAAGAAGTAAGCACAGAATATAATGCTGTTGAGATCCCAATGCAGAAGAGAAATATTTCTTTAAGGACTTACAATATCTATAACCTATCTGGGAAATTAGAAAGCTCAGAGCTATAAGAAATAGTGAAGAAAGCTAAAAGACTATATATTACATGTGGTGACCTAGTCATAATAAATTGTGGGGAAGTAAGACAACTAATAAATATGGTGCAGCTCAGGAAAGTTCATTGATGAAAACAATCAATTGGTTTTAAATAATGGCACACCAATGAGATTTAATGCAGCAGATGGTAGTTTTTCCTGCTTAACCCTGGGAATTATAACAGCAGATATTGCAAGTAAATGTAACTGGGAAATATTTAAGGAAGAAAGACTGGGGAGTGATCATTTCCCTATATTTATTACTTTTCAAGAGCAATATAAGGTTGAAAGTAATAGAAAATTACCTACATGCAATTTTAAGAAAGTTAACTGGGAGCTATTTACATGTCAATGTACTGAATTTGTGAATAATCACTGTATCTGTATGAGTGTTAACACAGAGAATTTCAGTGACATTGAAATAAAGGGATTAATAGAAGCAGCTACTGTAGCCAAACCTAGGACTAAAACTAAAAACCTCCTTCCATGGTGGAATAAGGAGTGACAAATGGCAGTTAAATAAAGCAAAAAACACAGTGAATGATGAAGATGTAATGAAATATAAAAGTAAGACAATAGCATAAAGGATTATACAAAAATCAAAGAAAGAGAAATGGAGGAAATACTGCAAGTAGATAAATAAAGATACCAAGATATCAAAAAATATAAAGGCCAATTAGAAAAATGAATGGAAATCAGATAAGGAGTTGTCACCTCCCAGGTCTTATTGGGACTAACAACATAACTAGAAGTTCTGATAATGAGAAATCAGATGTTATAGCAGAGTCAAAGTCTGGATGTAGGCGCTGAAAGGCAAGGAAAAGCTGAATGAAGTCAAAATTTTAGTCATGGATAAATTAGTTATGGATGGAAAGATTCGTATGAAATGGCTATTTTTAAAATTTTATGACTGTGAAATTGAGCAAAATGGGCCATGAATTTGGTAGGGCCCTAGTCGTTAGAAGAGGGTAAAGCAGCTGTTGGAGATGAATGAGCTACTATGCCACACCCAGCCATAAGGGGGAATTTCTGCAGTGAGTAGACTTTTGACAGATAACTATAAAAGTATTCCTAATAGTGAAAACTAGTTGACTATAGTTGCACAAAGGAAGTGGTGAAGTAGCATCACTTGATTTATTTCAAACTGAACTGACAAAACACTCAAGTACACTGTAGGGAACATGGTTAGAGAGAGAGAAAATATAACCTACCAGAAGTAGGTCTATTCGAGCTCTAGTTTCTATGTTTCTGCAAGTGGAAAAATAAGTGAGAAGAAAGCCCAAACATATCAGGGAAATGAAGAAAACAGAAACAAAACTCAAAAGGCTATGAAACCTACTGAAAAGCAGTCACTTTGACATCCAAAGAGATTTAGTTCAACAGGAAATTGATACTCAATATGCTATAGCTAAGAGCTGTGCATAAAAGGGAGAGTCTATTGCAGTCAGTTCGTCGTCCCAGGCCAATGGGGGTGGCGGGAAGTGGTGTGGGTGAGGGATGTGCTGGCCGTGGCTTCCCACCACCCCTGTTGGCCTGGGACGGTGAACCACGGCCAGTGGGAGCCATGATCGCTGAACCTGTCAACGCAGCAGGTACACAAACTGGCCCTGCCCACCAGGGTGCTTACCCTGGCAAGCCGCGTGCCAGAGGTTGCCGACCCCTGGTGTAGTGGCTTTATTAGACAAGTTTCTTGTGAACCCTTTACTTACTTTCAGTAGTTCCATTGATTTGAATGGGATTTATTGCATATTAGCGTACTACTCAAGGTGAGTAAAATGTTCACAATCTTTTCCAGAACGACTTTGCCTAGCAAGGTACTACTCAAATGAATAAGAATGGCATAGTCTGGCCCTAAATTAAGATCCTCCTTTGGATCTTCCAGTGTATCTTGTCTTCTCAGCGTGTGTATTTCCTGTTGTATGCTTCTCAACAGAGGGACCATGAAGGGCTAAGCATATTAATGGAATTTAACAAAAAATAAACCAGATGATGGCCCAAGATTTGTAACAAAACTCAGAACCAACTTCATACAGTTTTGAGTTTTATTGCAAAAGTCTCCTACAACTCTACTAATATCCTTTTGTTTTAAATTGAAGTCATATATATATATATAAAAAAAAAAAAAAAAAAATTCCCCTCTCACCCCTATGGGTGGTATGTGTCTTCCTCAACCTCGGGTCCTCTACCAGAGGCCTGGGAGTTTGAGGGTTCTGCGCAGTATCTTAGCTGTTCCTAGCACTGCACTCTTCTGGACGGAGGCATAAGATCAAGGCGACTCGGAAGAGAAGTCTAGTCCAAGCTGGTGGAACTCATGAAGGGTGTAGACGATTAAGGATAAGAATGTGGCTACTGAAAAAATACAAGGGCCTGACTCCATCTGAAGCCCTAGAGACTGCTAAACAAGGTCACAGCACTGGCTACCAGGCTAGGAGATACACTAGAGAAGCAGAGGCGCAAAAAAGTAAATGCCCTGTTCTCCGCAAGAACCATCCAAGGTGACTCCCAACTGCAGTGCAACAACACAATAACAGCCGCACCAGCAAGCAGCAGAAACCTGAACAGTATGAAGAACATATGGAGAAAGAGAAGACTCATAACACAGTGGGCAAAGTGGCTGCAGGACCTGAGAAGCAGAGCACAGCAATCTCCAGAACAGAAACCAGTCACCATCGACAGTAGAAGACATCAGCACGCGGGGTCAAAAACATGAAGGCTGGACAGCACCTGGAGCCAACATGATCCAAGAAAAAAAAAAACACACCTACTGGCTAAAGAATTAAAGCAGTGGCATGCACGCCTAGCAGCACAGATGAACCATCTGCTAGCAGCAGGCTCACGGCCAAACTGGCTAACACAAGAAGGACAGTGGTGATCATGAAGACCCTGCAAGGGGCACAGAACCAGGCCAACTACCCCGCGCAATACCTGGCCTCCCCACAATCATGGAAAGTCTTAATCAGGCATCATAGCTGCCAAGCTACCAGACCACTGGCCAGTACATGAGGAGCAGGCTCAGTAAGGGCAATTGGGAACCCACCAAGAGGCTAAAACACCAGTTGCTCATAGTATGAGCAGTCGCGCCAAGCCTCAAGGTCTAAGACAGACCAATCTGAACACAGCCTGGATTGCTATAGGAAAGCCTATTGACTCAAATGCGCACACGTGGATCTGATGGAATGTCTGGCGTCACATCGGCAGCCTCCATGTCCTCCTTTGGCCAGCTCACTATACCGGCAGGGTATCTGATGAGGACAACACTAAAGTCAATCAAGGCAGCGTGCACAAGTGGCAGTCAAGTGCGGCATACGCAACGTGATGCACTGATCCCCGCTGCTGTTCTGCATAGGCTTACACCCTCAGCCAGAGTACTCACAAGGAACTGGATACGGTAAGTTCGGATTGGAACTACCTCTAGCCACCTCCTCTACATGGCTGCGTCAAGCGTATGCTAAATGAACGAACATTCGATCATCGCAATCCACTGACGCGGATCTACGTGAGGTATCGGGACTGTCATATCGGCACTGGAGAGTGTGGCCTGCATGTAGGTGAAGAGAGGGAAGGGTAGCAGACTGATGGGTGGAACTACCAGCATGGTCCACATAGCAGGAACCATACGGACCAGCGACAAGTACCTTGGACATCCCGTCACATGAGAACCCACGATGAGGTAAGAAGGAAGACAGCAACACCAAGTATCACCACAAGAGCAGACAGGTCTGAAGAGCCAGCTCAGTGGGAAGAACAAGATCCACGCCATCAACGGATAGCCCTCGTCGAGTCCCACATGCCGGGTAAGTGAGCTGGCAATAGGAGGACAGGAGGCTGCGATGTTGAAAACCGAAGCTCCTCACAATGCACGGAGTTTCACACCCAAGATTCCAACACCCAAGGACATGTATACAGCCGGAAAGAAGGCGGGCGGGGCTTGGTGAGCGCAAGGCACTATCCTGGAAAACCCGGAACTCCAGAGCTCAGTAAGATGGCCCCAAAGATGAGCTGCTGAGAGAATGCCTGAGGCGCAGCAGACATGGGAGGAAGACCAGCAGAAGAAGTGCCATGGCAAAGACAAGCCTCTCTGGGATACCATGACAGAATAGTGAGGTGGCTGACATTGGAAATCCTAGCCAGTGGGCTGGAAAGGGCTGGACTAAAGCATCCAGGCACTGAGGCACTGATCATGAGCAGACCCAGAACAGGCACGAGCACCAGATCCATTGAAGCAGGGGTCTACCAACTAGAGAGACCCAAGGTGCAGACTGTGAGAGAGGCTCAGAGCACAGTCCAACACATAGTGGCAGGATGTACGATGCAGGCAGGAACAGCATAACCTGAACGGCAGCACCAAGTGCTGGCATGTGGTGTACAGGAACACTGCCACAGGCGTATGGGCTATGACCCTCCAAGACCAGATGGGAGATTCCCGCATGAAGGTTGTGGAGAATAGCAGGGTCTAAGATTCTGTGGGATCCAGATCGACGGACAGGCAGGTATGCCAATCAACCAGACATCGTGGTTAATAGACAAGGAGCAGAAGACAGCGGTGGTGATAGATATAGCAGTGCAGTACAGCAACATCAGAAGAAGGAATATGAGAAGCGGAGAATTACCACGGCCTGAAAGAGGAACGAGACAGGATGTGGAAGGAAGGCCAAAGTGGCCAGTGGTGGTAGAGGCCCTCGGGCTGTGACTCCTAAGCTGGGTGAGTGGCATCCAACACGATCCAGGAACTAATATCAGAGCTCTCTAACCTCATTTTCCAGGGTGGGTACATACTGTTGTTCTTCTTGATCGTGTAGCCAAGCATCTCCAGGATTACAGAGGCTGTAGCGTATACCAGTTCATTGGTTTGAGTTATGGTGGTAGTAGGGATATATATATGAGCTCCAAAAACATCTTAATTTAAAAATATTTTTATAATATATAAAACCTTTAATCGGCACTGGATTCCTCGGCTACATCTTGTGACTAGTTTGTTAAACCAGGTCCCAGCTCAGAGAGAATCCCACCAGAAAACACAGATATTGAAGTCAGCTTCCAAATTGTTCCAATAAGATGAAATTAAATTTTGCTTGAAAGGCACTATTCTGAAATGGCAGGCAAGTAAGGACAATAAAAGTATTTGACAAAAGGAGCACAAAAAAAACCTTGAAAATGTTTGGTTTGGAATTTTCTCTCCCTGTGAATATATTAATTTGTAGAAATGTCTTGTGGTTACCATTTGAGTTCAGTAATTAATACATCTCACTTTCCAATGAAAGTATATTAAGTTTTGTAGTAATATTGTAATGTTTAGCACTTCCTACTTATTATTGTTACAGTGTTCAACCCTTTGCACCCAGTCTCCATTTTGCATAGTAGTGGTGGGGCAAGTGCAAAGGAACTGGTTGCAGTTTCTTCATCCTGAGGGAAGCCAGGGGACAGTTAGGTCCCGTTTTATGGTTCAGAGCAGCCTTGGGACTACTCTTCACTATACTCTAGCTACAAAAGCATCCAAGGAGTCATCCATTAGCTAAGAATGTCCAGACTGCAGAGCCCATTCCACAGCATGGTCCCAGCATGCTCTTATGTAAGGGCCCAGAAAGAGGCTGACCCAGAGCTGGCTACACTCAATTTATTTCACCCAGAGTTTTCCTTACATGCAGGGAAATTCTCCTTGGCTGTGTATGACACCTTTACACCATCATCACAACACAAAGGGGCAACAGGGACTCAGGATTGAACCCACAGTGTATAATAAACGTATTTATTATGCACGTCTATAACTTGAAGGTTACCTGAACTATGACCATATTTATGTCAATGATGTATGTGTGTTCAACAGAGGCACATAATCTATAGATACCATACCATGTACAGTTTATTTGGCTTATTTTAAATTTTGTAACTATTCAGAGATAAAGTGAGAAATTGTGAACTGTTTTGCATACTATCATGCAGAGAAAAGTTTTCTCACCCCTTCAAGTATGAAAATTGTGCTTAAATACCATGAAAATAATAAAACATAAATTGCTTTGATTTAGCTTGTCAATAACCCAGTGCATTAAGTATCCTCAACAGTATGCTTGCCTGTTATCTCTGCAGTTATTTACAGATTAAGGACTCCCAACAGATAATCATTATGATACAACTGCGATAATTCCTCAATAATATATGGTTCGGAGATGTCCTAGTGATCTGTGGATAATGATTTATAATCTATTAATGCTAGATTCAATTTAATTGGACTTTGGAACATTCTGGAAGTAACAATCAGCACATCATATGGTCATTGTAACATAGCAGAATCTCCTAATGATTTCCACAACTGTGTTTCTCAGACTTATGTGATCCTTTATTCAAATGTTGCAGGGATATGAAAATAGGACATGGTTTTATGTTCTATTGGCCAAATTCCAATCTCATTTACACCTGTGTGGCCTCATGGAGTTCAATATATACATGGGTATAGAGGAGGAGAATGTTTGGCAATATACAATACTTAGAAGAAAAGACTGTGTTAAAGATAAACTGAGAAATTTTTACTCTGTGGGCCTTATTCTGATTTCTCACTGGTTTCACACCAGTATAACACCATTGACTTTAGTGGAATTACCCCTGATTTTCACCAGTGTAAATATCAGAATCAGGCCCACATTTCTCAATCTTAGTTCCACAAAGGTCAGGAAAAGTTGAAGCAATCTGAACAACGCAAGAGTTGGTCCAAAACTTTCGTAGTCTGTGATTTCACAATTTAAATTTAGAGATTAACTAAACCTGTTCTCCCCTGGCAGGATAACTGGCTTTCTCCCAGTGCCAGGCCTTAGGGCCTCTCTTTCTATTAAGATCTAGTCAGGTCTCTGCTGCTCTTGTTATATGTGGTACTGCCTGGAGATTCTGCCATATACTGAACCTCCAAACTGCATGCTAACCCCCAACTCCCCAAATATGCATTACTCATAGCGATGTAGGAACTTGTGTCTGTCTTGGATCACTATCACTGTGGCATTCAGACTCTAGAATGTTATTGGATATCTCAGAGGCATGATATTCACTCATGTACAATTTGAAGAGAAGCCTCATGGTAGCTCTTAATTTGAAATGCAGTAATTGTGAGGCCCCACAACAATGCTGTTCACGCCAACCCTTTGATTGAGCACTTCCAAAAACCCTCACTTCTACAACACAGACACATGTCACAGAGGAGGGCAGAGGAATAGCAGCCCTGAAAATCCTAGTATCAGAGAAGAATGGGGTAGTACGCAAAGAATATCTGACACTCAGTCATAGAAAACAAAAGCACTGGGATTTTAGGAGGCTATCCAGACTGAAACTCTGAATCTTGGGCCTGATTCTCCATTGTAATGTAATTTAAAACAGTGTAAAGTAGTGCAAAATGCTGTCAAATCAGTCATGGTCACTCTGCACTCACTTTGCCCTGGCATAAATAAATTATACAAGGAGCAAGCCAATGGAAAAATGGGTATCCTGAATTTAGCACATGACATTTATGTAACGAGGGTCATTATGTTATCTGAACATCAAGAAAAACATTAAGGGATTGTTTTAGTAAATCCCTATAATTAAATACACACACACATCTCCAGCAAATTCCAGAGACAAGTTTAGCATTATTGTCCAGAATATAGTTCCAGTTGTACCCATATAGTTCAGCAAACATTTCTCTTCACATGTCTTAGAGGAGGAGTCTATGCAACCAATACACCTACAAAAATATACTTTTCAAAGCATAATTAACAACAAATATTCTGGAGTAATTAGTTAGCAGAAGCTTAGCTATTAATTCAGTGTGAGACTTAGCATAACATGCAAGCCAACCCACATCACCAGAGTTAATTATATCCTTATTAATTTGTATTTTTTCTCTCCTAAAAAAGCTCCAGTGATTTTATCATTCTCTTGTTTAATTTCTTTTCATAAATCAAAAGGCTTTGGGAAAATCCTATATTGGCCTTCCTTTAGGCATCAGGGAGAATTTCAGTATAGTCCTTGACTACTGAATGGCTTATGCTTTGTATCTGCTTATATACAAGGAGAGATAATGTGTGTGTTTGTCATGAGTTCTCAACTACTTTTTACATATTGTTTTCTTATTTTTATTACTGATGAACTATAACTGCAACCATAAAGGGACACAAACAATTTTTGGTAAAGAGCTGATGCACCGGAAGGAAAAAAAAAAAAAGGATATTTCAGAGCAAATTGTCCTTTCCAGTAAAATTAAATTGTTTTCTTCCTTGTGCTGTTTTTCCATACATTTTTATTGCAAGCCCTAAATTATACTTTCACAAGAAAGGTCTCTCTTTCAACTTTTGGCTCAGAATCATTCAGATCTTTTCACACTGAATTAGTCAGTTTTCAAGCTAGCAAAACCCATGGCAAGCTTGTAAATCTTTCAAAAGATGTTATCCAATTACCCTTCATGGTCCACAGGATTCTACAGTGTGACTATTTCCTTCTATGTGAGGAATTAAGAGATCATGAAAGGTTAGGAACCAATGGAGTTGAAAAGTAAGGCTCTGCATTTTTCCACAGTTTAGATACTGTGGCTATAACTATAGATAGCTAGATATAGTCTAATGATCAACCAAACATATTCATTCCTAATCAAGAACACTGATCCTCTCTTGAGATTAGAGGAACATTAAGCCTCACAGCTTTCTGTTTGATATCATTTATTTAAGACAATCAATTTTATCAAATTGGTAACTGTAGTATATACACATCCCTGTTCTTGGATCTGGATTAGGATCACAGAATGAATTTCACTCCTTCTGTACCTATCCTACATCTGTGGCATTGTTATATATACTTCTTCTGTAAAGGTGACCGGGGTTCATGAAGGTCCTAGGTTTTTTATATAAAAAGAAGCACAGGGAAGAACAGTCTCTGAAGAGAAATTTACTTTTCTTTTCATTTTCTATTCCTTTTATATAAGCATTTAACACTTTTATTTATTAACAAATGGATATAAAAGATAAGCATTTACTAAAATATTGCTAATGACAGAGAGAATTAAAGATCCCAGTAATTTTCAAACTACATTATTTAGCCCAGTGGCATATATACTACAATTATAAGACTATAGCAGCAACAAAATAAAATTACTGAATTAATTTCACATGTAGTATTTATTTCATATCCATCTGTTGGTCATGAGTATCAGAAAAATTGCCAGTTCAAAAGCATTACACAGGTAATAAAATTTTAGCTTAGGACAAATGAGAAAATGTATGCTGCTTCTTTTAAACCAGTGTTTCCCAAATTTGAGACACTGTTTGTTTAGGGAAAGCCCCTGGTGGGCCGTGTCGGTTTTTTTACCCGCATCCACAGGTCCAGACAATCGCGGCTTCCACTGGCCGCAGTTCGCCACTCCAGGCCAATGGGAGCTGCTGGAAGCAGCGCAGGCCAAGAGACTGGCCCAGTGGGAGCTGCGATCGGCTGAACCTGCAGACGCAGCAAGTAAACAAATCGGCCCGGCCCACCAGGGACTTTTCCTAAACAAGCTGCATCCCAAGTTTGGGAAACACTGTTTTAAACAAATCCTTTCCATTGTAATGCAAAAAAAGAAAGCTCAAGTTGCAGAAATCCAGCTCACAGATGCAGGTGTGGTAACTAACTTTGATATATGGCAACTCCTGTTATATGAGCATTCATTTGATTTCCATTTCATACTGGGAAAGGGTTTTTGTCTCAGTATTGCAAGGGTAAAGTGTAATTCAACTGTCAATTGTTCCAACCAGCACCTTCTGGGGCAGATTCTCTACTGCATATTGTGTAATCATTTACGTTTTGTGTAACATGTGTCTAATATACAACCAAGTCAGAATAGTAGAACACTTTGCACTTCCTCTGCATTGTTGTGAATGAAAGTGGGGACAATGATACTGATCTCCTTTGCACAGCACTTTGAGATCTACTAATGAAAAGTGCTAGATAAGAGCTAGGCATTTTTATTTATATTTATTGAACAATGTTCAGGGCAGTGGAAAATCAGGCTTGCATTTGCCTGGCTGGGTATTTAATAGCCACGTTTCCCATATACATTGGTCTAACAAAACTGTAATTTCCACATAGAAAAAGCAGTTTCTGGAAAGTGTTACATTTTACAGATTGGTTGTTTTACTGTATACTTTATCTAGACAAAGCACGTAACCATGTAACAGCAACTGAAATAGGATGGAAGCAATAAAATACAATTTTAACTATGCCCGCCCCACTCCCACCCCCCAAATCTATGATTACCTGAGTTAACTGTGTATGGAAAAAATGCAAGAGGCTTTAAAAAGATGAATGACATGGCAGGTAATGTACCATAGGCTTCTGAAGAGCTCAGCCTTTCAGTTACTTTCACATATTTATAATCCTGTTTACTGGAGTTCTGTCCACTGCAAATTCCAAATTGTCAATTTCATGTCTCTCATGACTACGCTGCATTTATAAATCCATCTCTCATACAAATAAAAGGTCACTGCTTATTTATCAAGCAAGGGCTCGCTCATTATTTAAAACATGTTTCCAGGTTTGTTCAGATAATAATACCACATTTGGAGAAGTACAGCCTGCTCTGTTAATTTTGTTCTTTTATACTTATTTCACATAATTACAAATTATATCATAGAGCAACCATAAAGTGTGTGGCAGGGGGGTATTTGTTTACAACTTTTGCAGTTCTTTGCATTTTGACTAGCTGCTGTAAAGTGCTGACATACCAAGCTCTGTGCTTACTCCGAATAATCATTAACCAGTGTACTTTTCATCTCCAGACCAATCCCACTAAACGAGTGCAAAAATCACAAATGGGGAATTCTGCATGGTAAGATAAGGCATATACTGCAATTTAGAGGTCTGATTGTCAATGGACAAGTGCCCAAAACTCTCAGAGTAATATCCTGGCTTTATTGAATTTAGTGGGAGCAGGATTTCATTCTCATTTTCTTCAATGAGAGTTGCAAGTGTGCAGCATTTTTCAGATACTTTGGATTTATCAATGTGCACAGAAGCAGTAGTTTTAGAGGGAATTTCAAAAATTTTGAAATAATTTTCATTCCACAGGTTTAAAAACAGGAATGAATTTTCATTTATTTTAATTTTTTCATGAAATTTTGGGTGATTTTTGTCCTCTTTCTCCCACCCCTTTTCCCTCTCCTTTTTTAACTTTTTCCATTTTGCCACTAAAAGGAAAAAAAGAAAACTGAAAAGCAAAAGAATTAAAAAAATTCAGGTTTTGTCGAAAACTTAAAAAATTGAAAAAATGAATTTTATTGGCAAAAATTCCAGTTTTTGAAAAAGGTCATTTATAAGTTTTGATTAGCTCAAATGTATAGTTAATATTTTTACACCATTTGCTGGATAAAGTATGCCATACCAACATTTAAATTACTATTGTGAGGTCACTTATTCTATCCTCTTCTATAACAGACATAGAATCTCACCCAATAATTTCTGCATCAAAGTAATTCACCAACAGGGAGCTGAAACCCATGACCCTGAAATTAAGTTGTGTACTCTACTGACTACTGTTACCTTCTCCCTGACTCTTTCTCTGGTTCTGTTATCTTTAGATTACTTTGTTATGGGGCCAGCATTTCTCCAACTCCCAATTGGCCCAAAGACACAGTGAAATCTAATATACCTGTGGGTGTTCACTATCAGCACTCTTTGGGGTGCATCAGATGGGAAATCTACACTAAAATATCACAAAACAAGCACAAATAAAGTAAATGAAGCAACAAGGAAAAAGGCTTTGCTGTCTTTTTGCTTTTGAGCACAACTGCCCACTAAGGCTTAAACTTTTATACTTGCAGTCTCTTGTTTAACCTTGGATTTGATTCACAGAACAATGGGTCAGTCCAGTTTGAACACAGTCAGCTCTTCAATTTATTTCAGAAATAAGAATATCCATTTTCCATATAATTCTACTGGGTTATTGCACGTCACGTCTTCAGATATATTCTTTATGTCTATTTCTGTTGCTCAAGTCTTTGATCTTTAGTCTTTGATATTTAGTTTGATCTAAATCCTGGGTCTGTGTTTCAGAGAGGCAGTTATCAAGTTGAATAGGAGAGCTGGCTTTTCTAGGCTCAAGTCTTTTGCTTACTGAATTCTCTGATTCTATCCCAGTTGATTTGGATAGAAACAAAAGTCACAGGTTGAGGAATCTGTGATTATACCTTGTCTCTATCATCCTTCAAATCTTTCCTTAACACTCACTGACAATATGCTGTCTGTAGAACATATATCTGACAGCAAGGCAGGTGGCAAAATGAGTCTACTGATTAGGTGCAGATACACTAGTTTTATTGTTACTCCACCTTCTCCCCATCCCGTGGCACAAATTAGATTAGCTGCTCTAAATTATGCTGGGAACTGAATTAATCTCCAGCTGGCCCTGAGGGGAGGGTGAAATGAAGAGACCTTTGTCCATGTTCTCTCCCTGAGTTGTGCAGACTGCCCAGAAGCAGGGGCCTCTGTCAGCTCTTGCCTGGTGGTAAGAATAGTTCTATGTTGTCATGATGCATTAAATAGAAACAAATATTTCAAAAGCAAAACTAATAGATGTAGAAGTCAAAAGAAAGCTGAATAATACGTTTAATTAACATTTTGGGGTCCTCAGCGGGGGCAGCTCTAGGCACCAGCAAAGCAAGCACCTGCTTGGGGCAGCCCATTTGCAGGAGCGGCAAGGATCCAGTATAGGAGCTGAGAACCAACAGGGGGTTCTGGGAGCTGTAGTTCCTTGGTTAGCTCCCTGCCTATAGAGCCAGCCCTGGAGCAGGGAAAGAACTACATTTCCCAGCATTCCCTGGCCACTACCAACTGAGAAAGGAAAGGAGGGGGACCTCAGTTTGGCAGCTTACTGTGAATGGTAGGGAGCATATTTTAAACATTCAAAAAACAGACACTCCAGGGGGGAGGGGAAACCCCACCCTGCCACCATCCACTCCCTCCGACTGCACCCCACAGAAACCCAACCATCCACTCCCTCTTCCACTCTCTTGTCCCCTGATTGCCCCAACCCGGACCCCACCCCCTTAGCTAAGCCTCTCTTCTTGTCCCAGCTTGCTCCCTTCCTGAAACCTCCCCCCCCTCGCAATTCCCCTTCCCACCTGTCTCTGACAAACCCCTTGGGACTCCCATGCCTATCAAAATGCTGCCCTGTCCCCTGACTGTCTTCCTGAAACCTCTACCCATTTCTAAACCCCCCTTCTCCCTGCCCCTGACTGCCCCTCCGAAACCGCCACCCCCATCCGAACCCCAGCTCCCTGTCCCTTGACTGCCCCTCCAGAACCCCCTACCCTTCTCCAACCCCCCAGCCCCTTCGTGTGCCACTGCAAACCAGCATGTCTGGCTCCCGTGCAACTCCAGACACACTGCTGCATTTACATGCTTGCTGTACTTCCCCCTTGGAGCCCACAGCCCACCCAACCACACACCCAGCACCTGCCTTCCAGATTGAACACCTCAAATTCAGGGTGCTCAAGCTCAGTTTGGGCAGCTGTTACTTCATTTCTCCCAAACAAAATAGACTGATCCATAGTAACTTTGCTGTAGAAAAAGTAGGCATAAAATTGAGCCCAAGAAATGTCTTCCCATGGTTATTTTAGGACTGGAATTGCTATTTTCAACAGCCATTGCCTGTTTGTTGTTATGTGTTTTGTTTGTAAAAGGAGACAGTGATATTGCGATGGCAAATTCCCCATAGAAAGAAAGAGTGGAACAAAAGAATAATAAAGGCACCTCAGCTTTTCCTCATTTATGGAGGACAGTCTTATGATTGCATCCAGATATCCTCCAATCACCCAAGCTGAAAATTGTTCCACTTTACTGCAGCTCTGTAACCATATGGGAACCAATCCTGTCTGCGTTTTGTGCACTTCCAAAATTCCTGCTGATTGACCCGCCCGGGAAGCGAGTTACCAGTGACCCAGGGCTGTTGCAGAAGGAGGGTGCAGGTGGAGGGGGAGGAGCCCAGGGCTGGGGCAGCAGTGGGGTGTTGGGGGGGGAGCCCAGGGCTGGGGCAGCAGGGAGGTGCAGGGGGGAGCCCAGGGCTGGGATGGGGGCCAGCCAAAAATTTTTTTGCTTGGGGGAGCAAAACAACTAGAGCCATCCCTGGTCCTCATGCCTCTAATTACAATGTTGTAAATGTCAGAAATGCTTTTGAAAGCATATTTATTGCTTACCACACATACTGCTTGACACACCTGGAGACTAAAGTTTTCTCTTTAGGCCCCATCCTGCACAGTCCTGGGCACCCACAATTCCTGTAAACTTCAGTGGGAGTTGAGGATATGAAGTACATAACAGGAAACGCTTAGCTTCTTGCTGGATTAGGATTCATCCAAGAAAACATGCACAGATGAAGCAAAGGCAATGCAATCACCCTCACAGTGTCATCAATGTGCCGAACCGCTGACCTGAAGGAAACAGTACATTATTTGTCCTGGTGGATTTTGTGGTGGGGACATTGACCCTAAAACTGAACTCTTACAATCAGATCAGTTCCTGTAGGCTACAGAGCAGAAGTCATACTACCACAGTTTTTGGTCACAGCCCCGGCTATTTCCATCATTTATACAAAAATAAGTTCAGAGTTGGCATTCAAAAAGTGTAAAAACAAAATAAGTACTATTTCTTACTACGTCTAGTTTATCTCAAAAAGGTGAAATTATGATTCATTACTGTAATTACTCTGTTGGACTCTATTGTTTAATTTCATTTGTTTGTTTTTGTTTAAACTGTGACTAGTAAGAAAAATTTTAGAGAATGTCAAACTTTTGTTTAAGTAAAATCATTCAGTTGAAGTTCAAAATCACTAATGTTTAGTTCTCAGTACTTCAGATAACTTTGGCTAATTTATTTTAACTGAGTATTGGATTATTCTTACTTCATATTCATCAAGAAGCATTAAGAATGAATCTCAGGATTTCACCATAAATCCTCATATATAATGCACAGGGTTTTCTGAGTTTCTGAGTTATAGAGCCTGATCTTAAATTCAGTTTCAATGTAACCTTTCAAATAGATGCAGCATCGAAACAAAGGGAGCGGGAGATTCCAGTCTCAACAACAGGGCATAAATCCAGACTATTGATTTAATGGAACTTCTCCATTATATCAGAATTCTGTCCATGAACTGTTTCAGGAAACATATTGAATGTTTTCTGTAGTCCTGTGCTTTCAGTTCCTTTTAGTGTTTGTTTTCTTAGGCAGCGCATTCCATGGGAATTCACTCTAATGAGGTTTTATTCATATTAATTCACTGAACGGTTCAGTCAAGATGCTTAAAGTTAAATTGGCCTCTCCTAAAGATTTAAAAAAAAAAATTCCCCCAAGGGAATGAGAAAAATGGCAACATTCGTTCTCCATCAATACTGGCTTAATTCCCCTTTAGTATGGAGATGGTCCTCATGGAATTTGTCAGATCATATCAAAAATTAAGAGGCAGCAGCTGCCATATGGAGTGAACTCAAGAATCTCAGTCATAAACACACATAAATTGAAGGAACTGAAAACGCAATGGTTAAAGAAAGTGCAGAGCTATAAAAATATGAAAAGAGAGAATATGAGCAAGTATTCTGAATTTATGTATTGTTAGTGCCTCAACACCATTACAATCTGAAGATTTATTGACCTATTTCTTTCCCCAGTATGTATCCAGATCTCCATTTAATAAGATCTGCCCCAAGATAAAACCCATGGGGACGGGGCTAGAAATCTCCTCTGAAGTCTCCTTATGGGGATCCTCCCAGATTATCTGGTGGAACCAGATTTTGTACTACTCCTTGCAGAAAAGCCACTGCAAAGCTAAATAAATGCCCAGAAATCCACATGGATCTCATCATATCTCTACACCAGCTCTAGCTAGTCCCCAGTGACCTTATCTCACCCCAGCCCCTGAGCATTATGCTTTCTTTGGAGCTGCACTAACATGGACTTCCCCAGGCTTCAGCTGTCTCCAGGACACCCAAGAGGGGCTCTATGGAAAAGATAATATATTCCTGAGGTTTAGTTTTCTTTTCTGATTAAATTCCATGGGGTTGGATAGAGGATATGACCCCCCTTGCTATTACCTGCCCCTGCCCAGCTGTCATAAAAAGATAGTTAAGGGTTAATGTCTCTTTTACTTGTAAGGGGTCAACAAACAGTGAACCTGGAACACCTGACCAGAGGACCAATCAGGAGACAAGATACGTTCAAATCTCGGTAGAGGGAAGCCTTTGTTTGTGTTTTTTGGGTTTTGCGTTGTTCTCTCTGGGTTCTGAGAGTGTATACCAGACGTACCTACCAGGCTCTCTGATTTTCTGTTAAGTAGTAAGTTACAAGTAGAAGGTAGTTTAGTCTTTTGATTGTTTTCTTTATTTGCAAAGTGTGTGTATTATTGCTGGAAGGATTTTAATTTGTATGGTAATACTGGGGGGAGCGATTCCTCCTAGTGGCTATGAGCTGAAAGACCCCACAATAACATTTACCATCTTGATTTACAGAGACAACTTTTACTTTTTTCTTTCTTTTATTAAAGCTTTTTCTTGTTTTAAGACCTGATTGATTTCTTCCCTTGTTAAGGCTCAAGGGAATTGAGTCTGTACTCACCAGGGAATTTGTGGGAGAAAGGAGGGAAGGGAGAGGGAAGGTGGAATTCCTCTGTGTTTAGATTCATGGAGCTTGAATCTGTATTGCCTCTTGGTGAGGGGAAAAGAGGAGGGGGGAAGGTGACATTCCTCTCGGTTTTAAGATTCAAGGAGTTTGAATCACAGTGATCTCCAGTGTACCCAGGGAGGGGAGCATCTGGGAGGAAGAAAGGAGGGAGGGGAATGGTTTATTTCCCTTTGTTGTGAGACTCAAGGGGTTTGGGTCTTGGGGGGCCCCAGGGAAGGTTTTGTGGGGGGGACCAGAGTGTACCAGGCACTCCAAGTCTTGGTTGGTGGCAGCACTACAAGATCTAAGCTGGTAATTAAGCTTAGAGGAATTCTTTTGGATTCTAAGGTTCAGAGTGGGGGTTATACCATGACACCAGCCCACCTAGTGTCCACCTAGGGTGACTAGATGTCCCATTTTATAGGGACAGTCCTGAGTTTTCAGTCTTTTTCTTATATAGGCTCCTAATACCCCCACCCCCTGTCCTGATTTTTTACATTTGCTGCCTGGTCACCCTATGTCCACCCCTTCTCACATATAAATCCCACAGGGAATGCTCTGTGAGGTCCAAAGGTGGAAGGGAGTGGCACTGTGAAGATAGCTAAATCCCCCTTCCATGAGGTAATTCATATATTCCAAGACCAGAAGGACCATTGTGATGATCTAGTCTGACTTCCTGTATATTTACTTGTTTTCTTGGTCAACCAAAGATGAGGACACATTGGAGAGAGTCCAGAGAAAAGCAACAAAAATGATAAAAGGTTTAGAAAACCTGATGTATGAAGAAAGGTTAAAAAAACAGGGCATGTTTAGACTTGAGAAAAGAAGAGTGAGCGAGGACCTGATAACAGTCTTCAACGATGTTAAAGGCTGTTGGGTGGTCCAGTTGTCTAATGTACTAGAGTGTCCTACTCAATCCTGAAGGAACTTGAGCTTCCCTGCCAGCTGCAAATTGTTCTGTCTGCTGATAACACCATGTGACGAAGGACAGCCAGGTCTGGCTAGGACAGGGATCTGCAACATTTGGCATGTGGCTTGCCAGGGTAAGCCCCCTGTCAGGCCAGGACAGTTTGTTTACCTGCCATGTCTGCAGGTTCGTCCAATCGTGGCTCCAGACCAAAGGGGGATGCAGGAAGTGGCGGCCAGCACATCCGTCAGGCCGCACCGCTTCCCGCAGCCCCCATTGGCCTGGGACAGTGAACCACGGCCAGTGGAAGACATGATTGGTTGAACCTGCGGACACGGCAGGTAAAAAACCAGCCTGCTCTGCCAGGGTGCTTACCCTGGCGGGCTGCATGTCAAAGGTTGCCAATCCTTGGGCTATGATCAATCTTTTCCCTGACAGCTTGTGCCACTGCCAAAGAGCCATGCAAAATGAAAGACAACTGGAATAATACTAGGTAACTGCAGCACTCAGCATCCACCTGTGCCCCTGCACCTCAACTGACCTGCTAGCTTTGTGTTCCCCCGCCTCCCCACACACACACTCTGGAGATAAACCCATTGGTCAAGTCCCTGACACACCAATATTTACAAACAAACAACCTTTCCATCTAATCTGTGGAGAGACCCACTGCAGAACTCCGTGAAGTGCACTGGATTCCACTGTGCAGCCACTCTGATGTTTTTCCCCATTATGCAGCAGATATTTTGCTGCTAAGATGCTATTGGTCTTATGACTGGTTGTGATATGATTAGAATATCACATTATTATAAAATGGATTTTTTGCTTTTTAAAGAAATTTGAATAATTTTGTCCTGAAAGGGAATCTCAATACCTCAGTTTTGTTTGTGCTTTTCTCATGATATTGCCGATAGATATGTCCTTCAGTGCAAGTGATCTGCTGTCCAACTGGTTAAACTTAGGGGGGGTATCATGATTTTTCTGCCTCAGTGTGGTCATTTGTTTATTTGTACTATTTTTTATTGTATTGACTGTACCGAAACTGAAAAATCAATAGTGTTGTATTTTTACGTGTCCTGTATCCAAAATACAGTCTTCCATCTCAAAGGAAATCACTCTAAAATAATACCCTAGGTTTGTTAATTAAGTAATGTTCTTAACCCCTTTGCTTGCTACATGTTGCTACAGAGTACTAAGCAACATTAAAAGGAAAAAAAAAACAGTTACGGCTTGTGACAGGCTACGGAAGATGGCTACGGAAGAGTGATCCTGTTGGTATCCAGGAAGTGGGCAGGCGAAAGGACCTCCCCCAGCCTAAGGGGAGGATCCACAGGTCTGTGATACCAAATAATTACGTGGGACAACCAATGAAAAAAACAGGATCGGGAGTGAGGCCATAGAGCTAAACAAAGGGAACCTGATGGAGATACCAAGCAGAGAACCCCGGACATCGCCCACTGCTCCTCGAAGGCGTCAAGGGAGCCAGCGGAGCTACGGGAGAATGATAGAAGGCAGATATATTAGCCCCAGGTTAAGTAGGTCCCCTTTCCCTGGGTAAGGTAACAGGGAAGGTTCCGGAACAATCAGGAACTTTCAGGAAACAATTAAGGCAGACAGGCTAATTAGAACACCTGCAGCCAACCAAGAAGCTGCTAGAATTAATTAAGGCAGTCTAATCAGGGTACCTGGGTTTAAAAAGGAGCTCAGCTCTGTTTGTGGTGCGTTTGTGAGGAGCTGAGAGTGAGAGGGTATGCTGCTGGAGGACTGAGGAGTACAAGCGTTATCAGACACCAGGAGGAAGGTCCTGTGATGAGGATAAAGTAGGTGTTTGGAGGAGACCATGGGGAAGTAGCCCAGGGAGTTGTAGCTGTCATGCAGTTGTTACAGGAGGCACTATAGACAACTGCAATCCACAGGGCCCTAGGCTGGAACCTGGAGTACAGGGCGGGCCTGGGTTCCCCCAAAACCTCCCAACTCTTGATCAGACACAGGAGGAGTTGACCCAGACTGTGGGTTCCACCAGAGGGGAAGATTTCTGAGGTGAGCAAATCCACCAATAAGCGCAGGACCCACCAAGGTAGAGGAGGAGCTTTCTCACAAGCTCCTTAATATGAACATAAAGCAACAAGATATGTTAATATTCTAGAAAACATATTTTCATGGTTGCTTTCCAAATATTTAGACATGCTGTGGAGAATGAAGGTCTATTATAGATGCCTTATTTCACCTGCGTGATAGAATCCTGGCTGACTACATGGCATTAAATTAAAAGAGGTTGTTAGAAGGGAGCAAGCAGGCAATGACAAAATGATGGAGACAAGGTATGTCCATGGAGAAACAATGGGTGAGCTAGTCATTGGGAAATCCCTATCTTCTTGTTGCCAAAATGGTGACAGGCTTATGTTTACAAGGTCATTAAGATCAAAAGACCACTAAGAGGTTAAAATCTCCACCCTGTATGGAAGAAGGGGGAAGGCAGGCAACCATCTCTCAAAGAGAAATACTGATTTAGCAAAGCTGTGGAACTAAGGCAGGGGCCTTGTACCATGTGTCTAAGACAGCTGGGTTCACTTAAGCTTTGAGAGAAGTGATGACCTACAGACAAAGCCCAGACATCCACTGTTGTGGATTTAACCCTTCTGCCTGCTTGATGTGTATCATGGCGAATTCTGGAAATGTAGGCCTGGAAGGTACCTCAAGAGATCATCTAGTCCAGCCTCCATGCTGAGGCAGGACCAAGTATATCTATACCATCCCAGAGGGGTGTTTGTCTGACTTGTTCTTAAAAAACCCCAGTGATGGGGATTCCACAGCCTCCCTGGGAAGCCTATTCCAGAACTGAACTATCCTTACACTTAAAAAGTTTTTCTAATATGTCCCTTGCTGCAGATTAACTCATTACTTCCTGTCCTACCTTCAGTGGACATGGAGAATAATTGATCACCGTCCTCTTTATAACAGCCTTTAAAATATTTGTAGAGTGTTATCAAGTCCCTCTCAGTCTTCTTTTCTCAAGAATAAAAATACACTATATCTTTCTGGGTATCATAGTTAGGCTGACTGGCCTGTAACTCCCTGGGTCCTCTTTGTTCGCTTTTTTAAACGATAAATACTATTTGCCCTTCTCCAGTCCTGTGGGACCTCACCTGTCCTCTGCGAATTCTCAAAGTTAATCGCTAACTGTTCCAAGATTGCTTCAGCTAGTTTCTTAAGTACCCTAAGATGAATTTCATCAGGCCCTGCCAAGCTAAATACATCTAACTTATCTAAAAAACTTGATATATTCCTACTCTGGGTTGTGTTCCTTCCCCCTTCTTGTAAAACTAATTGGGATGTACCCTCAGGTGGCTCTCCCATCTCACCACCACCGGCAGACCAGTTACAGCTCCTTTCTCTTGGCATCTGCTTCATGGCACAGCCCTCTGTCACCATATGGCCCCCCCACCTTCTAGGGGGCACCTCCAATAACAGTCCAGCCACTTCTCACAACAGCTTGGCAGTCCACAGCCGGGCAGCTCCTTCAGCAGCTAGTGGAGGGAGGCCATGCCCACCCACTACCCCGGACCCCAGCTCAGGGACCATGCTAACTGCAGCTTCCTGCTGCCTCTTCCTTCCCGCTCACTGTCTCTATTCCCTGGGCCACTTTTCTCAGTTCCTTCTGCTCCTGCCTCTGGCTCCAGCTCCTTTGCCCTTGTCCCAGGGCCTCAAGCAGCCCATCAGGAGCTCTCCCTATCTCCCCTGGTCCCTGCTAGCACCTTCCCCAGATGCTGCTCTCTCTGTAGCCCTAAGAAGCCAGGCTTCCCTCTAGGGCTCCCTGCAGGACACTAACTCACTCAGGTCTGCAGTTTCCTTTTACGTGGGCCAGCTGGACCTTGATTGGCTGGTCCAGCTCCCACCCTAATTGTCTGCAGCCGTTGCCCTAATTGGCTGTTTCCCCTGCAGCCACTCCTTTGGCTGCCTGCCGATCAGCCTCCGCAGGCTGGTTTTAACCCTCTCAGGGCCCGTGTGGGACAGGAGCCCCATCACACATCCTCCCACTCAAGCCTACAGTCCTCGGGGTTTCTGTTGTCTATGGCCCTGCATCCTCCCCCAGCTGGACCCGAAGTTCATCCCTCCCTTCCTCTACTAATTTTAAGAGGAAGCAGATATTCTCCCTCTTTTCTTTAGAATATTGGATCTGGGTTCTCTAGAACTCCAAGCTCCCCTCGGATATTTGAAGGGCCTCTTCTACAGCTTCTAGTCTCCCCTGCAGCTCTCGCACCTGTCCCTGCAGGTTCCCCAGTCCCTTTTCTTTCTTAGTTGGGGACCCACAGCAGTCTTCTGCGACCTTGGGTTTGCCTGTGTCTCCTCTTTGGTCCTCTCCATCCCAGTCTCTTCATTTATCTTCTCCTACTGGGTGTGAGAGACAACTCTCTGCCAGGCCCATAGTCCTCACTGGTCCATCTCCCTGGTCAATCCCCGACCTGGCCTGGGGTTCTTGAGCACCTCTTTCTTAGCCCGTTTCTCATTAAGAGGGCAATTTCTCAACAGATGTCCCACTTTCTGGCACTAGAAGCACCTCTTCTGTTTCTCTCTTACCGTGCCCTTCTCTTCATCAGGCTCTTCAGGGCTAGGCCTGACTCTGCAGCTCCTGTCTGGGCACTCCCTCTTACAGTGCCCCTGTCACCCACAGTCCCAACACGCCCATCCCCACCACGTTTTCTTCACAGGTGTGGCTCTCCTGGGCTTCCTTTTTTCATCTCGATTGGGACCCGGGAGAAATGAATGCCCCTGGCACCAACAGGTATAACAAGGCACCTTCACCGCTACCAGGTGCCTGGCTCTAGTGTCCTGCCTTTCTTTCCTTCTCTATATCTGTGCCTTCCCCATATCTCCCCCCATAGCAGCTGGAGTATACACAGCTGCTGTTTGGCTACGTGGGCCATATAGGTCCGCAGGTACTCTTGGAACTCACACTGTCTCTGCCTAAGCAGTGCCTGCTGTGCCTCTTTCTATGGGGACTGCTTCTTTGGAGTCCATACCAGGAGGGTACACAAGCCTTTCACAAAGTAGGCTTCCTCATATTGCAGTTCTATATTCTCTGAATTTCTCAAAACGTTATCCCGAGTCAATCCCCTCACAGTCTTCAATCCTCCCCTCAAATCAGGGGTGACCATGGACCCGTGTTCTCCAACACATGTCACGGGGTCACTCACCAGACTGACACCTCCTACTGAATGTTTCGGGAATTTACTCAGTCCCAGCAGATGTGCCCTCAGGTGGTGGTGGCTCTCCCATCCTCTCCTCATCTGCAGACCTGTTACAGCTCCTTTGTCTTGGTGTCTGCTTCATGGCACAGCCCTCTGGCTGTGTCACCATCTGGTTTCTCCCCCTCTTCCTGGGGGCTCCTCCAACAAAAGTCCAGCCACTCCTTGCATCGGCTTGGCAGTCCACATCCAGGCCATCCCCGCTCATTACTCCAGGCCCTGGCCCAGTGACTCTGAAAACTGCAACTTCCTGCTGCTCTTCCTTCCCGCTCACTGTCTCTATTCCCTGGGCCACTTCCCTCACAGCCTCAGTTCCTTCTGCTCCTGCCTCTGACTCCAGCTCCTTTGCCCTCGTTCCAGGGCCTCAAGCCTGTAAATCTTGGTAACCCATCAGGAGCTCTCCCTAGCTCCCCTGGTCTCTGCTAGCACCTGCCTTTCCCCAGGTGCTGCTCTCTCTGTAGCCCTCTAGGAACCCAGTCTTATCCTTAGGGCTCCCTGAAGCAGACTAACTTGCTCAGGGCTGCAGTCTCCTTTTATATCGGCCAGCTGGACCCTGATTCTCTTTAAGCTGTAGGAGCTAGCTTCTGTCATGGACTTTGATACCCTTATGAGAACAATGGTGCCACTTGTTATAATCACCTGCCAAGGCTTCCCATTGGTCAGGATCAATTCCAAATTCCTTCATATCTCGCTTGCATGTGTCTTTATAGCAAAGTTTGGGATGTCCTGTTGTTCTTTTTCCCTCTGATAGCTCCCCATATAGTATGTCCTTGGGTATGTGTCTGTCTTCCAACCTATTCAGATGGCCCAACTAGTGCAGTCATCTTTGCTTGAGCAGGCTGTCACACTTGGTAAACCTGCCCTTTGAACAACCTCTGTGCTGGTGACTTTATCTTCCCATTTGGTGTTGAGTATGTGGCGTTTGTCACAAATGCACAAACTTCTTATTTGTCTATAAATCTAGATGGAGGTCAGCATTTTAAAAGCAGTATTTGGATCTACTGGTAAAATTTTTGCCTCTGTGTTGTATTTCTACATATAGCTTCCTGCTCACTATTTTTTAGATTCACTAAGGCCTTGATCCTGCAGCAAACTCCATGTAGGCAGACTCCGTAGGCTTTAACCACAAGGGAAGTTTCAGGACTGAGACTGAATTATTTTTGCAACTGTTTTCCTGGCTTCCTGCCTGCTTGCTCCACGTGGCTGCTGGCCCCTCCCTGAGGACCCTGGGTAGGATGGGTCTGTGTCCCGCCCCAAGCACCCCCGCAGCCAATGGGAAGCTGCAGGGGCAGTGCCTGGGGGTAGCAGCACATGGAGACCCCCAGCCCACCCTGTCTAGGAGCACCAGGTAAGTGCTGTACTGCCCACCCCCTCCCAAAGCCTGCACCCCACCCTTTTCCCACACCTCACCTCCCACCCGCAAACTCCGTCCCAGAGCCTGCACCCCCACCTCTTTCCCACACCTCCCCTCCCACCAAACTCCCTCCCAGAGCCTGCACCCCCTCCCTCTGCACCCCCTCCATCTCCAAACTCCCATCCCAGAGCCTGCACTCAAACTCTGTCCCAGAGCCTGCACCCGTCAGCCCCTCCTGCCCACCCCATGCCCCAGGCTGGAGCCTGCACCCAGCACCCGAACTCCATCCCAAAGCCTGCATCCCAGACCTCCTCCCCCACCCAAACTCCCGCCCACAGCCTTACCCAGCTGGGGGGTGGAGTTTGGGGGGCAGGCTCTGGGCATTCTGGCCACCACCAAAATTTCTACAAACTTGCTGCCCCTGCACAGAACCTCTTTCTTCAAAGGCAAAAGTTCTATGAAATGGCAGGAGTTTGTTAGGATCTTTTCCATCTGGCCAATGGCTTCTTTATGTCTAACAGGACAAACTGAGAGAAATGGAAGAACATGAGCACCCTGCTTCAGAGCTAGCCTCAAGCGACACAGGGGTGACTCCAAAAGACAGCACAGACACGTGTTCATAACACGAATGACTTAGGGCCTCGTTTTAAGGCATACTGAGCACCAAAAACACCTCTGAAAATCAGGCACCTATTTTGCTGGCAAACATTGGGCTATATTCCCTTTCCATTACTCTTCTGCAGCTCTGTTGATGTCAAAGGACTGCATAGATGTAAATGAGGATTTGACCTAGAGTGTTTTGAAGCAATTCAGCACTAAGGAATTGACAGGTAACTGGAGCAAAGATTTTTTTTACAGTCCTCTGAATTGCGTGTTAGAAGTATGTCTGACTATATTAGTATTAATTTTTTGTATTACTGTGGTGCCTAGTCATGACCAGGATCCCATTGTGCTAGGCACTGTGCAAACACCAAACAAGAAGATGCTTCCTTCCCCCAAAGAGTTTATAATCTAAATAGGTTAGACATAAACTTTGATTTGTTTTTGTTATCTAATAACTCTATTCAAAACATATGAGCAGGAACTGTGTACATACAATACTGGAACTAAATAGGCTAAGCTAAAGTATTCTGTAATGTGTCAATCATGTTTCTCTTAACAAAGAAACAACCACAGCTGGAGTGTCACCTCCAAGTCATGACACTACTGTCAAAATTTGCAGCACTGAACATGATACGTCACAAAGGGTAGAAGAAGTTATCCAGCAAAGGATAACAGAGATAATGCAGGTGAATCTCACCAAAGATCATCACCTTCACTTGTTCTGATGCACTTTTCTCTTCTATGCTTTTTTAACATTGGATAATGTGCTTTATTCCCTACTGGAGTTAAGATTGCTAGCTGGAGTTAAAAGAGAGATTTAGATTGTTCAGCCACTTGAAAATTCAGAGGCAACAATAGTTTCATTGGGTGACAAGGTGACTGGAGACTTCTTCCACTGACGACTGCACAAGCACAAAATTTTCCCTTAAGTCTTTTAAAATTCACCATGTATCTAAAAGAGAATTGTTACTTGAAAGTCATCTGTGTACATTATCTTTTCCAAACTATATAAGAGCGGCTTCTTATCAAATGGATCTGACCAACATAAGAAAATGAGAACTAACATACTGGTTCAGACCAGGGTTGTGTCCTGTCTCCAGCAATGGCGAGTACCACTCACTCTAGAGGAAGGTGTGAGAAACCCTGCAATCAGCCAGTTATATAGTCCAAAAAGGTTATTTGGTCCAGAAGTAGTCTGTGGGACTCTGTTTAGGGAGTTGTCATGTTACTAGTTGTTTGAACTCTGTATGAAAATGAAAAGGGATTACAACGGACTCATACCAACAAGTAGATTCAATCAGATTCAACCAGGCTATAACGATCTGATTCAACTCCCACTGAAGCTGATGGGGGAGTCTTTCCAGTGATTTTAATGGAACCAGAGTCACTCTCAAAGATATTGCAGAAATTGGGGATATGTGAATTCCATGTCCCTCTGCAACTTAATTTAGGAGATTTCATCCTGCCAAAGGCCCAGTTCAGGAAGTCTTCCAATCAAGAAGTTGATAGAGAGGTTAAAGACTTTGCTCCAAGTGTCAAAATTTGAAATGGAAATTGTTGCAGAATCTGCAGGAAGTTGCACTTTTCTGTGGTGATAGAGATCTTATGGCATTTACTCTTCATCATTTGATTGCTGTTTCTTTTGTTCCTGTGTTACTGGGCCTGGTTCTGAACATCTTAATTAGGTAAAACTTATATTGAATCAAAAGATGTTTGACCTGAGTAAAGCACACAGGTTTGGGCCCGGAATTTGTCAATGGTGTGAGTAAATTGTTGTGGAAAAATTGTCCACGCCGATGATTTTAGGTCAGACAGCCTGAGGCTCTTTATTGTATAAAATCATGCATGCACGGAGAGTCAGCATGGTCCCCACACAGGAGATGGCTGCTCTGCCAGTTACAAAAATTCTTGGCTTATAAAGGTTAAAACCGCAAAATGTAATGCTTAGGTTATACAGGTCTTTTGCCTTATTTGGTAGCTTAATACTAAAACAAGCAAGCTGTTTTATTTCCCTTATTTGAATTTTCCTGTTATTGTCCTTTTTGTGGTTTTGTCTGTGCTAACGACCTTTTAATTGTGGTTTGTCTGCACAAAACAACCGTTACAAGTAAGCAAGATTCAGGACCCCTTATTCCATCCCCTAGTTCCCTGTTCTGGGCCTGGTTCCTCTTTTCTGGGGCCCTGTTTCTATCTGTTAGTCCTCAGATGCCTTATGTGCACACAAGCAGCAAGAGGAAAGTTAGCAGGGGAGTCAGGCCCAGGGGATAGGCCTGGGCAAGCCTCAGCCCAGAAAGGACAGGCCTCGACAGGCCTCATGGGGGGGCGGGGGCATTTCTTCGTCAACTCCCTCCTTTGATGCCCTATATGGCATCACCTGATAACTCAATATGCATTAAATCGCTAATTTCATTAATAGCTTCAGTCGCAGTTTCCCTTTCGCTATGTTCGAACCTCTCGTAAACGTGTGACTACAACACCTTGGGGTTTAGTTCCCTAAGGGGAATGAGAGTGACCTTGTCGGAGGAAGCCTGCAGGGCGGGTGCGTGGCGGGGGCAACAAGCCTTGCAACAACAGTATAGAAAACATACATTGATTAATACGCCAGCTGCTATTAACCCCCATGTAATGATGTGATGGGGTTGAGGCTGGTGGAAGGTTTTAGTAATGAAGCACAAGACATCCGTCTTGGAGCAGAGGGTAGCTCTTCTATAGGCTGTCTGAAAGGCATTTTTTTCTGTCTGATACATATTTTCCAATTGGTGAAGTTGCCCTTGCAACCGAGAAATTTGCTGGAGAAAGCAAATTATGAAATCGATCAGGTACCAGGGAGGTCCAATCGAATGGTATCTGAAATTGGAGGGTTACTTCTGTGGTTGTATCCGCTGGCCAGTACACAACATGATTCCCTGTTGCGGTGGTTAAAGTAAAGAGAACATCTCTTAAGATGGTCCAGTTATTATGCACACAGCTGTTATTGGCTTGGAAAAGTGGGTGTGATGCAATGGTCTTGAGTAGCCCTATGCCCTCCCAACAGATATGATCATTGATAGTGAAAATTTCTCCAGGTTGAAGTTTCCGAAAACATTGAAGTTGAGGGGGTTCTAGTGGCCAGTAGGTCCATTGGTTTCCTATTCCTATCCAAATATCAGGGGTTATTCCTGGGGCTCCGATTAAAAAGCGGTTAGGACCGTTGGGCGGTCACACTTCCCAGACATCCCGGTGGACGACCCAATCCCATATGCATCCCCCCCAGGGCCCTGGGAGGATGAGGTAGGTGGGGGCCCACACTCCTTTCACAGGCCCATAAGCCTGGAAGGAACATTGTGAGTTCCAACACCTCCACCCAGAGAACTTCCAAGTGTGTCTCCAAGGCCACAAATCAGAGGGTATGCCCGAGGTGTTTGTAAGGGCAGTGGGCCAAGTCTGATGTTAAAGGTCACTCCAAATGTCCATTAGCTGGTCATTCAGATAGTCCTGTACCTCAGAGCATGCCTGGTCCCACTGCAATACCTTCCCAGCCTCTGCAGTTCCCATGATCAACTGCCGGAGCACGTCCTGAGTAAAAATGCTAAGGGACGAAATGACATGCAGTTCGCCCACCCCAGCTCGTACACCGCTGATTTGTGCCCCAGTAATAAGTCCCATTGCCTTATCCAATTGGCCTAATTACTCCTCATGCTGTTGATTTTTATAAATATTCCACACAGAGGCAACACTATTTGCTCCATCCCACATAGACCCGACCAGGCTCCTTTTTTTTCGGGAGGACTGTCCCCAGGCCCGTTGTTGTCTTAACCTGAGAGCCGCTCCTTGGGAACAATTGGGATAGATAGCAGTAATTTGGAAATGGGCTATTGGGAAAGTGAATTTGATAGTACCTAACGTGGGGTTGAGTATGGTCCACCTGAACCCATTTGGATTCCGTTTTCGGGAGGAACCATACCACAACTGCTGGTCATACACTTGGAGACTCCTTTGAGAATATTCCGGGTGGGTTGTGTGAGCTGGGGAATATTGAATTAGAGTGCAGGTCACATTGTTCAACACAGGAATAGTCTCTAAGCAGGAAAAATTTCCTGTGTTTAAGCAAACTCTATGTGTGGTGGTGAAATTATCTGCCACTTGAGTAACTTAAGAAACAGGAGGGGCCCTGTTCATGGGTGGCATGGCAGAGTCCAGGGACCAACATGGCCTCCACCTTGTCATGCCATTCATTTATTTCATAAACTGTTTTCTTGGGGCTATTAGTGGTGATGTTGAAGATGGTTATAGTCACGACGCCGTGGGCTTCCCATTCAATCACCCGTTCATAAGAACTAGTAAGGACTGAAAAAAACAATCTTGTTGAACAATATGTAAACAAATCACTCTGTAGGGATGGTCTAGACCACTTTACGTCATGAGAAGTCTCAACCCTTTCTAAATCAGGGAGGGTTATGGGCATAGTGATGGGAGAGGGGCTAGCTGGGCTAAGCATGGCCTGGTATTCATTATCTGGCAGCCAGTTGGGAAGCGCTGTACAGGCAGATGGCACTTGCCCATACCTGCAAAGAGCAGCCTGGGGAATGAACCCTAGGACCCACTCCATACCACATTCCCAGGAGTTTGTTCAGCAGTTACCCCCTTGCCAATGAACAATGTACCGCTTTTTGTACCATGGCCAATTCTCAATGTCTTTGATAGACAAAAATTCCCTATGTCCAGATTCTGGCACTGATCGCCTATCTCGGTTTTGGGTTAAATAGGGTTCACTCCCTAATAATGGTAGATCTAGGGGAAATTTAGGGTGAGGCTTTGTCGGTTTCGCCACCGCGACCTTTGTAGTAGGAGCACGTGCTGCCTTAGGCATCCAAAAAAATACAAGGGTGTCATGGAAGTTTAACAATAACAAAAGAACCATAGTTATACAGATAAACCTAAGGGTGGGCATAAG
This sequence comes from Chelonoidis abingdonii, assembly GCF_003597395.2. Taxonomy (NCBI): domain Eukaryota; kingdom Metazoa; phylum Chordata; order Testudines; family Testudinidae; genus Chelonoidis; species Chelonoidis abingdonii. The sequence goes on along the minus strand of NC_133769.1, from coordinate 278,431,670 downwards.
CCACCTGCGCACCATGGCCGATTCCTTTATCTTACTGGTGGGATCGGCCATTGTGGCTTTGGTTTTATGGTTTTTCCTTCACTTTACTTTCATTTTCTCAGATTATAATTATGTTTCAGTCTGAGATCCTCTGATGGTTCAGATAAACAGGGATCTTGTTTGGTGTCCTGAGTTTGCTTTGCGGGATAGAAGGGTTCCGTGATAGGGTCCAAGGGTGGCGAAGTCTTTTTGCAGTGGGAAGCGTGAACCCAGCTGGCGACCCCTTTGCACTTCACTGCAGTGTGGGTGGTCAACAAAACCTAGTACGGTCCCTTCCACCGAGGCTCCAAGGAAGACTTCCGCTGGTGCACCTTAAGATAGACCCAATCTCCTGGCTGCAAAGGATGGCATGCAGTATCCGCCGGTTCGGGTAGGGCGCTTTGTACCTGTGAGTGAACAAATCTGACATGACGAATTAACGTCTTGCAATAATCTAAAACTGTTTCATCAGTTAACTGTAGGTCTAACTGACTAGGAGACAGCGGTGGGGAGACTGGCATTCTCATTGGTCGAGCCATGAGAATCTCATGTGGGGACAACCCGTGTTTTCGCAGGGGCGTACTCCTCATCTGCATTAACACTAAGGGCAGGGCATCTGGCCATTTGAGGCCAGTCTTGTGGCATAATTTAGCAAGTTTGTTTTTTAGCTCCCCATTTTTCCGTTCCACTGCTCCTGCACTTTGTGGGTGATGAGCACAATGCAAATGCTGCACTATGTTGAGAGCCTTGCAAACCCGCTGCATAATTTGACCCGTAAAATGGGTGCCTCTGTCGCTATTTATAGAGACAGGCAATCCAAATCAGGGAATGAAATCCTTTAGCAGTTTCTTTGCAACTGTGATAGAGTCAGCCTTTGCACAAGGGTAGGCTTCAACCCATCCAGAATACATACATACACACACTAATACATATTCATACGAGCAACACTTTGGCATGGCTATAAAGCCAATTTGAATATTCACGAAGGGCCCCCATGGAGTGGGATGGGCTGCCGGTCTGGTCTGAGCCTTCCACTGTTGTGCGCTAGACAAATAGGGCACGAACTACAATATTGGCGGGCCATGCTTGAAAATTTTGGGGCATACCAATGTTGTGTTACTAATGCAATCATCCCTCCTTTGCTCACGTGGGCCAAACCATGGGCCACGCGAGCAAGGTAAGGGAGCAAAGCTTGAGGCGCCATCAAGCGACCATCTGGCATGCACCACAAGGCGTCTTCAGGGTGCTGAGAGCATCCATTCTGTGTCCAATTAAGTCTTTCCCCTTCAGGCGCTGATCGCTGCATAAGTGCCAGCTCCTGAAGGGTCTCTACTGGAGAAACAAGTTGGAGGATACAAAGAGGAAAAACATTAGAGGGAGCCAGAGGCCCGGAAAGGGCCGCTTGCCTGACAGCAGCATCTGCCAGGGCATTTCCGCGTGTAACATCATCACAGGGTTTTTGGTGGGCAGCACATTTAACAATGGCAACCGCAGATGGAAGCAGGAGGGCAGACAGAAGGGTATCAACGTATGGCCCATGGCTAATAGGCGCTCCCCCCGAGGTGAGAAATCCGCGGTATTTCCAAAGCTGCCCATAATCATGGACTACTCTGAAGGCGTATCGGGAATCGGTATAGATGGTAACTGATTTACCCCTAGCCAGAGAGCAGGCTCTGGTAAGAGCAACCAGTTCGGCCACCTGGGCTGAATTGGCTGGGGGGAAACGATAAGCCTCTATAGGGCCATGGGGGGAGCAAACTGCATAGCCAGCCACAAGCTGGCCCGATGAGTTTCTGAGACATGAACCATCCACATACAATATAAGCTTGGGGTTTTGGAGCGGGACATCCTGTAAGTCAACCCTAGGGGAAGAGAGCTCTGAAGTAAGTGCAAGACAGTCATGAGGTTCACCATCTGCCGCTGTAGGTAGCAGAGAGGCGGGATTAAGGACCGGATATCTAGTCAGAATCATGTTAGACGCGTTTAAAAGGAGCATTTCATACTTAGTGAGTCTGGAATTGGAGAGATGGAGTTGAGTTTTTTCTTTAGTAAGAAGAGCGGTAACTGCATGCGGAACTGCAAAGGTCAGTGGGTTACCCAAGACCAGAGTAGCAGACGATTCTACAAGGGCCGCAGCAGCAGCCACAGACCTAAGACATGGGGGAAATCCAACAGCAACCAGGTCTAGGGAAGAACTAAAATATGCAATGGGCCTTTGTTTATCCCCAAGGAGTTGAGTGAGAACGGCTATGGCCGCTCCCTTCTTCTCATGACAATATAGAGTGAAGGGTTTAGCGTAATCGGGGTGGCCTAATGCTGGTGCCCACGCCAGAGCCTGCTTAACCTAAACAAAGGCTTCGGTGGCTTCTGGCGTCCAAGGAATGGGATCTGTGACCTTATCTAGGGTCAAATCTTGCAGAGGACGAGCAAGGACTGAATAGCCCGAATCCACTGTCAGCAGTAGCCTACCATACCAAGGAATCCACGCATCTGTCTTTTGGTAAGTGGTCTGGGTATTTGGAGGATGGCCTGTACTCGCGATTTGGACAGGTTCCTCTCGCCCGCCAAAATATCATGCCCTAAATAATGTACCTTGGGCAGGCAAAGCTGTAATTTCGACTTAGCAACCTTGTGTCCCTTCTGGGCCAAGGCCTGCAACAAGACGAGGGAATCTGCCTTTGAAGCCTCAAGGGAATCAGATGCCAATAACAAATCGTCAACGTATTGGATCAAAGTGGAACCCATTGGAAACTGAATGTCCTCCAAGTCCTTTTTCAAGATCTGAGAGAAGATAGTAGGGGATTCAGTATAACCCTGGGGCAATCTGGTCCAGGTATACTGGAGGCCCTGATAGGTAAATGCAAACAAATATTGACTATCCTTATGAATTGGGATAGAGAAAAAGGCAGAGCATAAGTCAACTACCGAAAAATAGCGTGCAGTGGGAGGGATGCAGGAAAGAATTGTAACAGGGTTCGGTACCACGGGAAAGGAAGAGTGGACAGCAGCATTAACCGCCCAGAGGTCCTGGTCAAAACGCCAGGCCTGTCTCCCGGGCTTGCGTACTGGTAGAATAGGAGAATTATATTCACTTATAGTTGGCACAATAATTCCCTGCTCCAACAGGGAAGTAATCACTGGGCGGATCCCCTCTTCTGCCTGCTTCAACAAAGGGTACTGTTTTATTTTAGGGAGGGACTTTGCTGTGTTCACATGAATCTTAACCGGTTCAGCAGACCCAATGCATCCTACTTGGTTGGGATGCTTGGCCCACAAGGTGAGGGGGACCTGGCCCAACAGTTCCTGTTGCAACAAGGAAGAGTTGGAGTCGGTGTCACCCTCACAAGGGGAGTCCTGCTGCAATAGAGCCAAAACATCGCCCTGAATGGGGGCAGGTACATCCAAGTACACCCCATCAGGAGAACAATATATTGTACAATTTAGTTTACACAGCAAATCCTTTCCCAAAAGGTTAACAGGAGAACACAGGCTGAGAAGAAACACGTGATAATCGGAGAGAGGGCAAATAGAAATAGATAAGGGTAAAGATACTGGGTGAGGGATAGGGGCATTACCCACCCCCATGGCATTAACGACCTCCGCTGTTAGCGGTGCAGATGGGAACTCTTGTATAAGGGTGGAGCGCGATGCTCCAGTATCTATTAAGCAAGATGTGGGGACCCCATTGATAGTACAGGAAACAGAGGGGCCCGACTGATCAACAGGGAGGAGGGAAGCGATGATGTTACTAGCCTCCAGGCCTTCCTAATAACCTTGTTGGGGTAGCTGTGGGTCAGGGAAAGTTTGGAAATCAGGGGGGAGAGGCAGAGGCGGTGGAAGGGTATCAACATGGGCAGACTGTAAGGGGCATTCCGTCTTCCAGTGTCCCTCTTTTTTGCAATATGTGCAAACCCGAGAAGGGCAGTTATTTTTCCAATGACCTATCTTTCCACAATTATAACAGTTCTCTGACCGTTGAGTTGGTCCTCCCTTTCCTCTTCCCCGTCCTTGCTTAGGGAGAACCTTGCAAGCCTCCTGCATACATTGCAGTTGGAGGGCCATAAATTTGGTCTCTGTCTCATCCTTTTTCCTTTCTAACTGTCGGTGAAAATGCTGGGCAGCCGCCAAGATCCCCTCCAAATCTCTTCCCTCCCAATCGACAAGGGTTACCCTTAATTGCTCACTCACCTTAGGGAGGAGACCCTGAACAAAGGCTGCCACTATTGCCTGTCTAGCTGTTCCCTCTGCATTTTCTATATCGGAGTGCCTTTCGAATACTTGTTTAAGGCGCTCCATGTAATCTGCGGGGTGTTCACCCTTGTTCTGCTTACATGCATTAATTTTTGCCCAATCAGTTCTCCTAGGGCAAACCGAAAGAATTTCGGTTGCTAGGGTATCCCGTAAACGACCCAGTCTATCTACTGTAAGACTCCCATCAGAATCAGGCCAGCCGGCCTTCCGGTACAGTCGATCCAGTGTCTCTCTGGGCACCATAGCTTTTAGGAGCTGGTCCATGTCGGCCCATGAAGGGTTATTACAACGAATGACCATTCGCAGCTGCTCCTGAAATTTTACTGGATCCTCTCTTATTTTGGGGAACTTGTCTATTAAGTTATATAAATCTCCTGGTGACCAGGGAGGATGCAGTCACCAGGTCCCCCTGCCCCCCTGGCAATTGCCGCAAGGGGAAGAGATTCTGTTGTGGAGATCTTAGAACTCTTTGCATGTCCCTCAATAGACTTCTGTATCGGGTACAGTGTGCTGGGGGAGAGGTATTGTGTGGAGACTCTATATGGCTTTTTAAAATAGCAAATTGGTCAGACAACCGGCTTGCAGGTCCTGGTAGATCATCATCAGTATCGAGGTTAGTCCCGCTATCCTGTTGTCCCCTTATTTCTGCTATCGCTTCCTCAACCCTTAGTGATAATTCTGCTACTTCCTCTTGAGGAACCGGGGAGGAGGTCGCTGTCCCAGAAGTAAGTGAGGACGTGATCCGAGGAGAAACCTCGAGATGAACGGACGACTGGTAACAAGGGGGATAGTTAGAGGAAGATGACTCCTCAGTCTTATCAAGGGAGTGGGCTACCGTCTCATCTGGGGGCCGGGGAGCGGGCCACTGTCTACACTCAGTGAAAAGATCAATTAATTCATCTGAGGGGGCTTCAACTTTTAGAAGGGTTTCCCTTCCCATTAATGAGGTGCCTTTAGATCCAGGTAAAACCCTTTCACAGATCCTAATTTCTATACTACCCACTGCCAAATCTGTGCATGGGAGATGGTCAGATTCCTGCTGGAGAACTTGATTTTTTCACCATTCTGTTGGTAGTTATAGCAGCTGACAAATGCCGAAGGCAGTCTGATCTTAAGGCTACCCCAAAAGATTAAAAAAACACAAGATACTGAACCTAAATGGAAGGAAAGGCTATACAATAGCATGCAAATGATGATATCAAATTATGAGACTTTGCTTTCCAAATTTGTTAATTAATTGGTCAGCAATTGCAAAATTTGTGGAGAAATTGCCTGAAGAATACAAAGACCGGTTTATGGCAATCATCTCCAAAGGATACCTCATAGTCCACAAGTCTCTTTAACTGACCATTGATGTATAAGACACTGCTTCACGTTCCATTGCTTCAGCCATGTCAGTTAGATAACTTTTCTTGGATGCAGGCCTGAAACATACCAGAAGAGATGCAAAAAAACAATCAAGGACTGGTTTCACAAAAAACTGATTAGGCCATGTGCACATTAAAAGACTCTTGTGTGACTCTGCTCTCTGGGAATTTACAGCCCAGTGGCAAAAAGGAAACAGTTTAAAACCTCAAATTCACTACAGGACTTCCTTTTGCCAAAGATCCCAGGATTACTCTAAAAAATAGGTGTAAGTGTCCTAGACATCAGCTGTCAGATTTGTCTACTGCAGACTCATCTCACCAAACTTCTACTACATCAAAACAATCACGTACTGTTTTCATACAGGACAGCACACCAACCAGAACACATCTGCTATCTGAAACCCACTTTTGAAAATGCCTCTCTCTCTTTTATGGTGCACGAACAGAGATTACATCATATAAGTGGGTGCTCAGCACTGTAAAGGAGGGATACATCATCCAGTTCACTTCCTTCCCCTTCCCCCACACACCTACCCCATCTCTTGAGGCAGTTTTACATTAGGAAGTGCAGTGTTTTTTAAACTGGGCACAACAAAGGAAGTTCCTTACCAACACAAAGGATAAGGCTTTTATTCTCATTACCTGATTCTTCCCCCCAAAATGGTCTAAGGCCCATTTTGGATTTGAGAAAACTGAAAAGTTTCCTCAAGAAAATAAAATTCAAGATGGTTACCCTTGCATCTATTATCCTTTCCCTGAATTTGCAGGACAATTACTTTCACATGGCAATGCATCCTGGCCATAGAAAGTATCTCCAGCTCATCGTGGGGAACATTCACTATCAGCATACAGTGATCACCTTTGGTCTTTTCTCAGCCTGCAGGTGTTCACCAAGTGTATGACAGTTGTAGTGGCCCATCTTTGTCATTCCAGCTTTCAAATATTTTCTTACCTGGACATTTGGCTAGTCTGAAGAACATCAAAGGATCATGTCTCAAAGAGCATCTTTATCCTCAGAGGCCTGCTCTTTCCTCTGGGGTTAAAGTTAAATGCAGATAAATCAATATTACTAACAATTCAACAAACAAAATTCATATGGGCAGATCTCCAGGCCATGACGGCAATGGCTTATCTCCCAACAGATAGGTTTCAATCCATAGCTATCCTTTGCAAAAACCTCAAGTCTGATCCTAGGACAACAGTGTGTTCTTGTCTCCAGCTCTTGGAGTACATGGCCTTATGCATGTATGTGACGGAGCATGCCAGACTTTACTTCAGGTGTCTGAAGACCTGGCATCTCTCAGTGTACCATCCAAGCAGACACTCTCTGGAATCATTTGTGTACCTGCATAAGTGCTTCAGTCCCTGAATTGGTGGATGGATCCCCAGAATGTCTGCAGAATGGCACCTTTCTTGCCACCAGAACCAACCTTGACTCTTGTAAGATATTCTTCCACCATGAGCTAGGGTGCTCATCTGGAATGTATTCAAGCTCAGGTGTTACTGACAGAGCAGAAGGCAATCCTGCATATACATTGGGGTTTCAAGCCTGCAAGACATTTACCACCATCAGAAACCAGGGGTTCAAATTCTTACCAACACCACCATTGCTATGTTTCATGAGAAAAAAAGCAGAGAAGTATGAGGGTATGTCTACACTACCGGATTATTCCGATTTTACATAAACTGGTTTTGTAAAACAGATTGTATAAAGTTGAGTGCATGCGGCCA